>NW_026894134.1:0-186966 GCF_032452875.1 Bos javanicus | reverse complement strand
CGCAGGCTCAGCAGGCCCAGATCACAGTGACTGAGCATGCACTGTTCACGTGGCTGATCATGAGCACTGATCCACGTGATGATCATGCACTGATCACTGGATATCATGCACTGATCACGTGGCTGATCATACACTGATCACGTGACTGATCATGCACTGATCACGTGGCTGATCATGCACTGATCACGTGGCTGATCATGCACTGATCACGCATATCATGCACTGATCACGTGGCTGAACATGCACTGATCACGTGGCTGATCATACTCTGCTCACGTAACTCATGCACTGATCACGTGGCTATCATGCACTGCTCACGTGGCTCGTCATGGACTGATCACGTAGCAACCATCATGGATAATTGGTAACGTGACTGATCATGCAAAGATCACGTGAATGATCATGCACTGTTCACGTGGCTGATCATGCACTGATCACGTGACTGATCATGCACTGATCACGTGGCTATCATGCACTGCTCACGTGGCTGATCATGCAACTGATCACTGTAGCAACCATGCACTGGTCACGTGACTGATCATGCACTGATCACGTGATTGATCATGCACTGATCACGTGGCTGATCATGCACTGATCACGTGGCTGATCATACATGATCACGTGACTGATCATGCACTGATCACGTGGCTATCATGCACTGATCACGTGGCTGATCATGCACTGATCACGTGGATATCATGCACTGATCACGTGGCTGATCATGCACGTATCACATGACTGATCATGCACTGATCACGTGGCTGATCATGCACTGATCACGTGGCTATCATGCACTGATCACGTGGCTGATCATGCAATGATCACGTAGCTACCATGCACTGGTCACGTAACTGATCATGCACTGATCACGTAATTGATCATGCACTGATCACGTGGCTGATCATGCACTGATCACGTGGCTGATCATGCACTGATCACGTGACTGATCATGCACTGATCACGTGATCTGATCACACTGATCACGTGGCTATCATGCACTGATCACTTGGCTGATCATGCACTGATCACGTGCCTGATCATGCACTGATCACGTGGCTGATCATGCACTGATCACGTGACTGATCATGCACTGATCCGTGGCTGATCATGCACTGATCACGTGGCTATCATGCACTGCTCACGTGGCTGATCATGCCATGATCACGCAGCTACCATGTACTGGTCACATGACTGATCATGCACTGATCACGTGACTGATCATGCAGTGATCACGTGGCTATCATGAACTACTCACGTGGCTGATCATGCAATGATCATGTAGCTATCATGCACAGGTCACGTGAATGATCATACACCCATCAGTGACTGATCATGCACTGATCACGTGGCTATCATGCACTGATCACGTGACTGATCATGCACTGTTCACGTCTATATCATGCACTGATCACATGACTGACCATGCACTGATCACGTGGATGATCATACACTAATCTTGTGACTGATCATGCACTGATCACGTGGCTGATCATGCACTGATACCGTGACTGAGCATGGACTGATCACATGACTATCATGTAGTGATCACGTGACTTAATGGCGCTGATCATGTGACTGATCATGCGCTGATCATGTTTGCTATCATACACTGATCATGTGCCTCTGGAGGCAATAAACAAAGAGCTGAGTAGGCACGAATCAAACAGTCAGCAGGCAATAATCATGGAACTCAGGTGTGAGGAATCATGCTGCTCAGCTGGCAATAATCAAGCAGCTGAGCAGGCAGGAATTACGCAGCACAGCTGGCAATTGTCAAGCAGATGACAGGCAGGAATCGTGCAGCTCAGCTGGCAATTGTCAAGCAGATGAGCAGACAGTAATCACGCAGCTCAGCAGGCCCAGATCACGTGACTGAGCATGCACTGTTCACGTGGCTGATCATACACTGATCACGTGATGATCATGCACTGATCACTTGGATATCATGCACTGATCACGTGGCTGATCATACACTGTTCACGTGTCTGACCATGCACTGATCACGTGGCTGATCATACACTGCTCACGTAACTGATCATGCACTGATCACGTGGCATCATGCACTGATCACGTGGCTGATCATACACTGATCACGTAACTCATGCACACATCACGTATGATCATGCACTGATCACGTGGCTGTCATGCAATGATCACGTAGCAACCATATACTGGTCACGTGACTGATCATGCACTGATCACGTAAATGATCATGCACTGTTCACGTGACTGATCATGCACTGATCACGTGACTGATCATGCACTGATCACGTGCTATCATGCACTGATCACGTGGCTGATCATGCAATGATCATGAGCAACCATGTACTGGTCACGTGACTGATCATGCACTGATCACGTAACTGATCATGCACTGATCATGTGGCTGATCATGCACTGATCACGTGGCTGATCACACATGTATCACGTGACTGATCATGCACTGATCCCGTGCCTCATGCACTGATCACGTGGCTGTCATGCACTGATCACTTGATACATGCACTGATCACGTGCTGATCATACACTTATCACATGACTGATCATGCACTGATCACGTGGCTATCATGCACTGATCACGTGGCTATCATGCACTGATCACGTGGCTGATCATGCAATGATCACGCAGCTACCATGTACTGGTCACGTGACTGATCATGCACTGATCACGTGACTGATCATGCACTGATCATGTGGCTGATCATGCACTGATCACGTGGCTGATCATACACTGATCACGTGACTGATCATGCACAGATCACGTGACTGATCATGCACTGATCACGTGGCTATCATGCACTGATCACTTGGCTGATCATGCACTGATCACGTAGCTGATCATGCACTGGTCACGTGACTGATCATGCACTGATCACGTAATTGACCGTGCACTGATCACGTGGCTGATCATGCACTGATCATGTGACTGATCATGCACTGATCACGTGACTGATCATGCACTGATCACGTGACTGATCATGCACTGATCACGTGGCTGATCATCATGTACTGATCACGTGACTGATCATGCACTGATCATGTGACTGATCATGCACTGATCACGTGGCTATCATGCACTGATCACGTGGCTGATCATGCCATGATCACGCAGCTACCATGTACTGGTCACATGACTGATCATGCACTGATCACGTGACTGATCATGCAGTGATCACGTGGCTATCATGAACTACTCACGTGGCTGATCATGCAATGATCATGTAGCTACCATGTACAGGTCACGTGAATGATCATGCACCCATCAGGTGACTGATCATGCACTGATCACGTGGCTATCATGCACTGATCACGAGACTGATCATGCACTGATCACGTCTATATCATGCACTGATCACATGACTGCCCATGCACTGATCACGTGGATGATCATACACTGATCACGTGACAGATCATGCACTGATCACGTGGCTGATCATGCACTGATACCGTGACTGATCATGCACTGATCACATGACTATCATGTACTGATCACGTGGCTTAATGGCACTGATCATGTGACTGATCATGCGCTGATCATGTTTGCTATCATACACTGATCATGTGCCTCTGGAGGCAATGAACAAAGAGCTGAGTAGGCACGAATCAAACAGTCAGCAGGCAATAATCATGGAACTCAGGTGAGGAATCATGCTGCTCAGCTGGCAATAATCAAGCAGCTGAGCAGGCAGGAATTACGCAGCACAGCTGGCAATTGTCAAGCAGATGACAGGCAGGAATCGTGCAGCTCAGCTGGCAATTGTCAAGTAGATGAGCAGACAGTAATCACGCAGCTCAGCAGGCCCAGATCACGTGACTGAGCATGCACTGTTCACGTGGCTGATCATACACTGATCACGTGATGATCATGCACTGATCACGTGGATATCATGCACTGATCACGTGGCTGATCATACACTGTTCACGTATCTGTCCATGCACTGATCACGTGGCTGATCATGCACTGATCACGTAACTGATCATGCACTGATCACGTGGCTGATCATGCACTGATCACGTGGCTGAACATGCACTGTTCACGTGGCTGATCACACACCTGTCACGTGACATATCATGCACTGATCACGTGGCACTCATGCACTGATCACGTGGCTGATCATGCACTGATCACGTGGCTCATGCACACATCACGTGGCTATCATGCACTGATCACGTGGCTCGTCATGGAATGATCACGTAGCTACCATGCATTGGTCATGTGACTGATCATGCAAAGATCACGTAACTGATCATGCACTGTTCACGTGACTGATCATGCACTGATCACGTAACTGATCATGCACTGATCACGTGGCTGATCATGCACTGCTCACGTGGCTGATCATGCAACGATCACGTAGCAACCATGTACTGGTCACGTGACTGATCATGCACTGATCACGTAATTGATCATGCACTGATCACGTGGCTCATCATGCACTGATCACGCGGCTGATCACACACGTATCACGTGACTGATCATGCACTGATCACGTGGCTCTCATGCACTGATCACGTGGCTGTCATGCACTGATCACGTGGATATCATGCACTGATCACGTGGCTGATCACACACGTATCACATGACTGATCATGCACTGATCACGTGGCTATCATGCACTGATCACGTGGCTATCATGCACTGATCACGTGGCTGATCATGCACTGATCACGTGGCTACCATGTACTGGTCACGTGACTGATCATGCACTGATCACGTGACTGATCATGCACTGATCACGTGGCTGATCATGCACTGATCACGTGTCTGATCATGCACTGATCACGTGACTGATCATGCACTGATCACGTGACTGATCATGCACTGATCTCGTGTTTGATCATGCACTGATCACGTGGCTATCATGCACTGCTCACGTGGCTGATCATGCCATGATCACGCAGCTACCATGTACTGGTCACATGACTGATCATGCACCGATCACTTGACTGACCATGCAGTGATCACGTGGCTATCATGAACTACTCACGTGGCTGATCATGCAACGATCATGTAGCTACCATGTACAGGTCACGTGAATGATCATACACCCATCAGGTGACTGATCATGCACTGATCACGTGGCTATCATGCACTGATCACGAGACTGATCATGCACTGTTCACGTCTGTATCATGCACTGATCACATGACTACCATGCACTGATCACGTGATGAATACACTAATCTTGTGACAGATCATGCACTGATCACGTGGCTGATCATGCACTGATACCGTGACTGAGCATGGACTGATCACATGACTATCATGTAGTGATCACGTGACTTAATGGCGCTGATCATGTGACTGATCATGCGCTGATCATGTTTGCTATCATACACTGATCATGTGCCTCTGGAGGCAATAAACAAAGAGCTGAGTAGGCACGAATCAAACAGTCAGCAGGCAATAATCATAGAACTCAGGTGTGAGGAATCATGCTGCTCAGCTGGCAATAATCAAGCAGCTGAGCAGGCAGGAATTACGCAGCACAGCTGGCAATTGTCAAGCAGATGACAGGCAGGAATCGTGCAGCTCAGCTGGCAATTGTCAAGCAGATGAGTAGACAGTAATCACGCAGCTCAGCAGGCCCAGATCACGTGACTGAGCATGCACTGTTCACGTGGCTGATCATACACTGATCACGTGATGATCATGCACTGATCACTTGGATATCATGCACTGATCACGTGGCTGATCATACACTGTTCACGTGTCTGACCATGCACTGATCACGTGGCTGATCATACACTGCTCACGTAACTGATCATGCACTGATCACGTGGCTATCATGCACTGATCACGTGGCTGAACATGCACTGTTCACGGCTGATCACACACCTGTCACGTGACATATCATGCACTGATCACGTGGCACTCATGTACTGATCACGTGGCTGATCATACTCTGCTCACGTAACTCATGCACACATCACGTGGCTATCATGCACTGCTCACGTGGCTTGTCATGGAATGATCACGTAGCAACCATATACTGGTAACGTGACTGATCATGCAAAGATCACGTAAATGATCATGCACTGTTCACGTGACTGATCATGTACTGATCACGTGACTGATCATGCACTGACCACGTGGCTATCATGCTCTGCTCACGTGGCTGATCATGCAACGATCACGTAGCAACCATGTACTGGTCACGTGACTGATCATGCACTGATCACGTAATTGATCCTGCACTGATCACGTGGCTCATCATGCACTGATCACGTGGCTGATCACACATGTATCACGTGACTGATCATGCACTGATCACATGGCTCATGCACTGATCACGTGGCTGTCATGCACTGATCACGTGGATATCATGCACTGATCATGTGGCTGATCACACACGTATCACATGACTGATCATGCACTGATCACGTGGCTATCATGCACTGATCACGTGGCTATCATGCACTGATCACGTGGCTGATCAGCAATGATCACGTAGTACCATGTACTGGTCACGTGACTGATCATGCACCGATCACGTAATTGATCATGCACTGATCATGTGGCTGATCATGCACTGATCACGTGGCTGATCATACACTGATCACATAACTGATCATGCACTGATCACGTGACTGATCATGCACTGATCACGTGGCTATCATGCACTGATCACTTGCTGGACATACACTGATCACGTGCCTGGTCATGCACTGATCACGTGGCTGATCATGCACTGATCACGTGACTGATCATGCACTGATCTCGTGTCTGATCATGCACTGATCACGTGGCTATCATGCACTGCTCACGTGGCTGATCAGGCAATGATCACGCAGCTACCATGTACTGGTCACATGACTGATCATGCACTGATCACGTGACTGATCATGCAGTGATCACGTGGCTATCATGAACTACTCACGTGGCTGATCATGCAATGATCATGTAGCTACCATGTACAGGTCACGTGAATGATCATACACCCATCAGGTGACTGATCATGCACTGATCACGTGGCTATCATGCACTGATCACAGACTGATCATGCACTGTTCACGTCTATATCATGCACTGATCACATGACTGCCCGTGCACTGATCACGTGGATGATCATACACTAATCTTGTGACAGATCATGCACTGATCACGTGGCTGATCATGCACTGATACCGTGACTGAGCATGGACTGATCACATGACTATCATGTAGTGATCACGTGACTTAATGGCGCTGATCATGTGACTGATCATGCGCTGATCATGTTTGCTATCATACACTGATCATGTGCCTCTGGAGGCAATAAACAAAGAGCTGAGTAGGCACGAATCAAACAGTCAGCAGGCAATAATCATGGAACTCAGGTGTGATCATGCTGCTCAGCTGGCAATAATCAAGCAGCTGAGCAGGCAGGAATTACGCAGCACAGCTGGCAATTGTCAAGCAGATGACAGGCAGGAACTGTGCAGCTCAGCTGGCAATTGTCAAGCAGATGAGCAGACAGTAATCACGCAGCTCAGCAGGCCCAGATCACGTGACTGAGCATGCACTGTTCACGTGGCTGATCATACACTGATCACGTGATGATCATGCACTGATCACTTGATATCATGCACTGATCACGTGGCTGATCATACACTGTTCACGTGTCTGACCATGCACTGATCACGTGGCTGATCATACACTGCTCACGTAACTGATCATGCACTGATCACGTGGCATCATGCACTGATCACGTGGCTGATCATACTCTGCTCACGTAACTCATGCCCACATCACGTGGCTATCATGCACTGATCACGTGGCTCGTCATGGAATGATCACGTAGCAACCATATACTGGTAACGTGACTGATCATGCAAAGATCACGTAAATGATCATGCACTCTTCACGTGACTGATCATGTACTGATCACGTGACTGATCATGCACTGACCACGTGGCTATCATGCTCTGCTCACGTGGCTGATCATGCATGCCATCACGTAGCAACCATGTACTGGTCACGTGACTGATCATGCACTGATCACGTAATTGATCCTGCACTGATCACGTGGCTCATCATGCACTGATCACGTGGCTGATCACACATGTATCACGTGACTGATCATGCACTGATCCCGTGGCTGATCATGCACTGATCACGTGGCTGATCATGCACTGATCACGTGGCTATCATGCACTGATCACGTGGCTGATCACACACGTATCACATGACTGATCATGCACTGATCACGTGGCTATCATGCACTGATCACGTGGCTATCATGCACTGATCATGGCTGATCAGGCAATGATCACGTAGCTACCATGTACTGGTCACGTGACTGATCATGCACTGATCACGTGACTGATCATGCACTGATCATGTGGCTGATCATGCACTGATCACGTGGCTGATCATACACTGATCACATAACTGATCATGCACTGATCACGTGCTGATCATGCACTGATCACGTGGCTATCATGCACTGATCACTTGGCTGATCATGCAATGATCACGTAGCTACCATGTACTGGTCACGTGACTGATCATGCACTGATCACGTAATTGATCATGCACTGATCACGTGGCTGATCATGCACTGATCACGTGGCTGATCATGCACTGATCACGTGACTGATCATGCACTGATCACGTGACTGATCATGCACTGATCACGTGGCTGATCATGCACTGATCACGTGACTGATCATGCACTGATCTCGTGTCTGATCATGCACTGATCACGTGGCTATCATGCACTGCTCACGTGGCTGATCATGCCACGATCACGCAGCTACCATGTACTGGTCACATGACTGATCATGCACTGATCACGTGACTGATCATGCAGTGATCACGTGGCTATCATGAACTACTCACGTGGCTGATCATGCAATGATCATGTAGCTACCATGTACAGGTCACGTGAATGATCATACACCCATCAGGTGACTGATCATGCACTGATCACGTGGCTATCATGCACTGATCACGAGACTGATCATGCACTGTTCACGTCTATATCATGCACTGATCACATGACTGCCTGCACTGATCACGTGGATGATCATACACTAATCTTGTGACAGATCATGCACTGATCACGTGGCTGATCATGCACTGATACCGTGACTGAGCATGGACTGATCACATGACTATCATGTAGTGATCACGTGACTTAATGGCGCTGATCATGTGACTGATCATGCGCTGATCATGTTTGCTATCATACACTGATCATGTGCCTCTGGAGGCAATAAACAAAGAGCTGAGTAGGCACGAATCAAACAGTCAGCAGGCAATAATCATGGAACTCAGCTGTGAGGAATCATGCTGCTCAGCTGGCAATAATCAAGCAGCTGAGCAGGCAGGAATTACGCAGCACAGCTGGCAATTGTCAAGCAGATGACAGGCAGGAATCGTGCAGCTCAGCTGGCAATTGTCAAGCAGATGAGCAGACAGTAATCACGCAGCTCAGCAGGCCCAGATCACGTGACTGAGCATGCACTGTTCACGTGGCTGATCATACACTGATCACGTGATGATCATGCACTGATCACTTGGATATCATGCACTGATCACGTGGCTGATCATACACTGTTCACGTGTCTGACCATGCACTGATCACGTGGCTGATCATACACTGCTCACGTAACTGATCATGCACTGATCACGTGGCTATCATGCACTGATCACGTGGCTGAACATGCACTGTTCACGTGGCTGATCACACACCTGTCACGTGACATATCATGCACTGGTCACGTGGCACTCATGCACTGATCACGTGGCTGATCATACTCTGCTCACGTAACTCATGCACACATCACGTGGCTATCATGCACTGCTCACGTGGCTCGTCATGGAATGATCACGTAGCAACCATACTGGTAACGTGACTGATCATGCAAAGATCACGTAAATGATCATGCACTGTTCACGTGACTGATCATGTACTGATCACGTGACTGATCATGCACTGACCACGTGGCGATCATGCAACGATCACGTAGCAACCATGTAGTGGTCACGTGACTGATCATGCACTGATCATGTAATTGATCCTGCACTGATCACGTGGCTCATCATGCACTGATCACGTGGCTGATCACACATGTATCACGTGACTGATCATGCACTGATCACGTGGCTCTCATGCACTGAACACGTGGCTGTCATGCACTGATCACGTGGATATCATGCACTGATCACGTGGCTGATCACACACGTATCACATGACTGATCATGCACTGATCACGTGGCTATCATGCACTGATCACGTGGCTATCATGCACTGATCATGTGGCTGATCAGGCAATGATCACGTAGCTACCATGTACTGGTCACGTGACTGATCATGCACTGATCACGTAACTGATCATGCACTGATCATGTGGCTGATCATGCACTGATCACGTGGCTGATCATACACTGATCACATGACTGATCATGCACTGATCACGTGACTGATCATGCACTGATCACGTGTCTGATCATGCACTGATCACGTGGCTATCATGCACTGCTCACGTGGCTGATCATGCCATGATCACAGCTACCATGTACTGGTCACATGACTGATCATGCACTGATCACGTGACTGATCATGCAGTGATCACGTGGCTATCATGAACTACTCATGTGGCTGATCATGCAATGATCATGTAGCTACCATGTACAGGTCACGTGAATGATCATACACCCATCAGGTGACTGATCATGCACTGATCACGTGGCTATCATGCACTGATCACGAGACTGATCATGCACTGTTCACGTCTATATCATGCACTGATCACATGACTGCCCGTGCACTGATCACGTGGATGATCATACACTCATCTTGTGACAGATCATGCACTGATCACGTGGCTGATCATGCACTGATACCGTGACTGAGCATGGACTGATCACATGACTATCATGTAGTGACCACGTGACTTAATGGCGCTGATCATGTGACTGATCATGCGCTGATCATGTTTGCTATCATACACTGATCATGTGCCTCTGGAGGCAATAAACAAAGAGCTGAGTAGGCACGAATCAAACAGTCAGCAGGCAATAATCATGGAACACAGGTGAGGAATCATGCTGCTCAGCTGGCAATAATCAAGCAGCTGAGCAGGCAGGAATTACGCAGCACAGCTGGCAATTGTCAAGCAGATGACAGGCAGGAACCGTGCAGCTCAGCTGGCAATTGTCAAGCAGATGAGCAGACAGTAATCACGCAGCTCAGCAGGCCCAGATCACGTGACTGAGCATGCACTGTTCACGTGGCTGATCATACACTGATCACGTGATGATCATGCACTGATCACTTGGATATCATGCACTGATCACGTGGCTGATCATACACTGTTCACGTGTCTGACCATGCACTGATCACGTGGCTGATCATACACTGCTCACGTAACTGATCATGCACTGATCACGTGGCTATCATGCACTGATCACGTGGCTGAACATGCACTGTTCACGTGGCTGATCACACACCTGTCACGTGACATATCATGCACTGATCACGTGCACTCATGCACTGATCACGTGGCTGATCATACTCTGCTCACGTAACTCATGCACACATCACGTGGCTATCATGCACTGCTCACGTGGCTCGTCATGGAATGATCACGTAGCAACCATATACTGGTAACGTGACTGATCATGCAAAGATCACGTAAATGATCATGCACTGTTCACGTGACTGATCATGTACTGATCACGTGACTGATCATGCACTGACCACGTGGCTATCATGCTCTGCTCACGTGGCTGATCATGCAACGATCACGTAGCAACCATGCACTGGTCACGTGACTGATCATGCACTGATCACGTAATTGATCATGCACTGATCACGTGGCTCATCATGCACTGATCACGTGGCTGATCACACACGTATCACGTGACTGACCATGCACTGATCACGTGACTGATCATGCACTGATCACGTAATTGTCATGCACTGATCACGTGGCTATCATGCACTGATCACGTGGCTGATCACACACGTATCACATGACTGATCATGCACTGATCATGTGGCTATCATGCACTGATCACGTGGCTATCATGCACTGATCACGTGGCTGATCATGCACTGATCACGTAGCTACCATGTACTGGTCACGTGACTGATCATGCACTGATCACGTAATTGATCATGCACTGATCACGTGGCTGATCATGCACTGATCACGTGGCTGATCACACTGATCACATAACTGATCATGCACTGATCACGTGACTGATCATGCACTGATCACGCTATCATGCACTGATCATGCACTGATCACGTGCTGATCATGCACTGATCACGTGGCTGATCATGCACTGATCACGTGACTGATCATGCACTGATCACGTGTCTGATCATGCACTGATCACGTGGCTATCATGCACTGCACGTGGCTGATCATGCCATGATCACGCAGCTACCATGTACTGGTCACACACTGATCATGCACTGATCACGTGACTGATCATGCACTGATCACGTGGCTATCATGCACTACTCACGTGGCTGATCATGCAATGATCATGTAGCTACCATGTACAGGTCACGTGAATGATCATACACCCATCAGGTGACTGATCATGCACTGATCACGTGGCTATCATGCACTGATCACGTGACTGATCATGCACTGATCACGTCTATATCATGCACTGATCACATGACTGCCCATGCACTGATCACGTGGATGATCATACACTAATCTTGTGACAGATCATGCACTGATCACGTGGCTGATCATGCACTGATACCGTGACTGAGCATGGACTGATCACATGACTATCATGTAGTGATCACGTGACTTAATGGCACTGATCATGTGACTGATCATGCGCTGATCATGTTTGCTATCATACACTGATCATGTGCCTCTGGAGGCAATAAACAAAGAGCTGAGTAGGCACGAATCAAACAGTCAGCAGGCAATAATCATGGAACTCAGGTGTGAGGAATCATGCTGCTCAGCTGGCAATAATCAAGCAGCTGAGCAGGCAGGAATTACGCAGCACAGCTGGCAATTGTCAAGCAGATGACAGGCAGGAATCGTGCAGCTCAGCTGGCAATTGTCAAGCAGATGAGCAGACAGTAATCACGCAGCTCAGCAGGCCCTGATCACGTGACTGAGCATGCACTGTTCACGTGGCTGATCATACACTGATCACGTGATGATCATGCACTGATCATCACTTGATCATGCACTGATCACGTGGCTGATCATACACTGATCACGTGTCTGACCATGCACTGATCACGTGGCTGATCATGCACTGATCACGTAACTCATGCACTGATCACGTGGCTATCATGCACTGATCACGTGGCTGATCATGCACTGATCACGTGGCTATCATGCACTGTCACGTGGATCATGCACTGATCACGTGGATCATGCACTGATCACGTGACTGATCATACACTGATCACGTGACTGATCATGCACTGATCACGTGGCTATCATGCACTGATCACGTGGCTGATCATGCAACTGATCACGTAGCTACCATGTACTGGTCACGTGACTGATCATGCACTGATCACGTGGCTGATCATGCACTGATCACGTGGCTGATCATGCACTGATCACGTGACTGATCATGCACTGATCACGTGGCTATCATGCACTGATCACGGCTGATCATGCACTGATCACGTGACTGATCATGCACTGATCACGTGGCTGATCATGCACTGATCACGTGACTGATCATGCACTGATCACGTGTCTGATCATGCACTGACGTGGCTATCATGCACTGCTCACGTGGCTGATCATGCCATGATCACGCAGCTACCATGTACTGGTCACATGACTGATCATGCACTGATCACGTGACTGATCATGCAGTGATCACGTGGCTATCATGCACTACTCACGTGGCTGATCATGCAATGATCATGTAGCTACCATGTACAGGTCACGTGAATGATCATACACCCATCAGGTGACTGATCATGCACTGATCACGTGGCTATCATGCACTGATCACGGACTGATCATGCACTGATCACGTCTATATCATGCACTGATCACATGACTGCCCATGCACTGATCACGTGGATGATCATACACTAATCTTGTGACAGATCATGCACTGATCACGTGGCTGATCATGCACTGATACCGTGACTGAGCATGGACTGATCACATGACTATCATGTAGTGATCACGTGACTTAATGGCGCTGATCATGTGACTGATCATGCGCTGATCATGTTTGCTATCATACACTGATCATGTGCCTCTGGAGGCAATAAACAAAGAGCTGAGTAGGCACGAATCAAACAGTCAGCAGGCAATAATCATGGAACTCAGCTGTGAGGAATCATGCTGCTCAGCTGGCAATAATCAAGCAGCTGAGCAGGCAGGAATTACGCAGCACAGCTGGCAATTGTCAAGCAGATGACAGGCAGGAATCGTGCAGCTCAGCTGGCAATTGTCAAGCAGATGAGCAGACAGTAATCACGCAGCTCAGCAGGCCCAGATCACGTGACTGAGCATGCACTGTTCACGTGGCTGATCATACACTGATCACGTGTCTGATCATGCACTGATCACGTGGCTGATCATGCACTGATCACGTGGCTGATCATGCACTGATCACGTGGCTATCATGCACTGATCACGTGGCTGATCATGCACTGTCACGTGGCTGATCATGCACTGATCACGTGACTATCATGCACTGATCACGTGGCATCATGCACTGATCACGTGGCTGATCATACACTGATCACGTGACTGATCATGCACTGATCACGTGGCTGATCATGCACTGATCACGTGGCTGATCATGCACTGATCACGTGACTGATCATGCACTGATCACGTGCTATCATGCACTGATCACGTGGCTGATCATGCACTGATCACGTGACTGATCATGCACTGATCACGTGGCTGATCATGCACTGATCACGTGGCTGATCATGCACTGATCACGTGGCTGATCATGCACTGATCACGTGACTGATCATGCACTGATCACGTGGCATCATGCACTGATCACGTGGCTGATCATACACTGCATCACGTGACTCATGCACTGATCACGTGGCTATCATGCACTGATCACGTGGCTGTCATGCACTGATCACGTAGCAACCATATACTGATCACGTGACTGATCATGCACTGATCACGTGGCTGATCATGCACTGATCACGTGACTGATCATGCACTGATCACGTGACTGATCATGCACTGATCACGTGGCTGATCATGCACTGATCACGTGGCTGATCATGCACTGATCACGTGGCTGATCACACTGATCACGTGACTGATCATGCACTGATCACGTGGCTCATGCACTGATCACGTGGCTGATCATGCACTGATCACGTGGCTGATCATGCACTGATCACGTGGCTGATCATGCACTGATCACGTGACTGATCATGCACTGATCACGTGGCTGATCATGCACTGATCACGTGGCTATCATGCACTGATCACGTGGCTGATCATGCACTGATCACGTAGCTATCATGCACTGATCACGTGACTGATCATGCACTGATCACGTGACTGATCATGCACTGATCACGTGGCTGATCATGCACTGATCACGTGACTGATCATGCACTGATCACGTGACTGATCATGCACTGATCACGTGGCTATCATGCACTGATCACGTGGCTGATCATGCACTGATCACGTGGCTGATCATGCACTGATCACGTGGCTGATCATGCACTGATCACGTGACTGATCATGCACTGATCACGTGGCTGATCATGCACTGATCACGTGGCTGATCATGCACTGATCACGTGACTGATCATGCACTGATCACGTGGCTGATCATGCACTGATCACGTGACTGATCATGCACTGATCACGTGACTGATCATGCACTGATCACGTGGCTATCATGCACTGATCACGTGGCTGATCATGCCATGATCACGCAGCTATCATGTACTGATCACGTGACTGATCATGCACTGATCACGTGACTGATCATGCACTGATCACGTGGCTATCATGCACTGATCACGTGGCTGATCATGCACTGATCAGTGGCTACTCATGCACAGATCACGTGAATGATCATGCACTGATCACGTGACTGATCATGCACTGATCACGTGGCTATCATGCACTGATCAATGACTGATCATGCACTGATCACGTCTATATCATGCACTGATCACATGACTGATCATGCACTGATCACGTGGATGATCATACACTAATCACGTGACAGATCATGCACTGATCACGTGGCTGATCATGCACTGTATCACGTGACTGATCATGCACTGATCACGTGGCTGATCATGCACTGATCACGTGGCTATCATGCACTGATCACGTGGCTGATCATACACTGATCACGTGTCTGACCATGCACTGATCACGTGGCTGATCATGCACTGCTCACGTAACTGATCATGCACTGATCACGTGGCTATCATGCACTGATCACGTGGCTGATCATGCACTGATCACGTGGCTGATCACACACTGATCACGTGACATATCATGCACTGATCACGTGGCATCATGCACTGATCACGTGGCTGATCATACACTGATCACGTAACTCATGCACACATCACGTGGCTATCATGCACTGCTCACGTGGCTGTCATGCAATGATCACGTAGCAACCATATACTGGTCACGTGACTGATCATGCAAGATCACGTAAATGATCATGCACTGTTCACGTGACTGATCATGCACTGATCACGTGACTGATCATGCACTGATCACGTGGCTATCATGCTCTGCTCACGTGGCTGATCATGCAACGATCACGTAGCAACCATGTACTGGTCACGTGACTGATCATGCACTGATCACGTAATTGATCCTGCACTGATCACGTGATCATGCACTGATCACGCTGATCACACATGTATCACGTGACTGATCATGCACTGATCACGTGGCTCTCATGCACTGATCACGTGGCTGTCATGCACTGATCACGTGGATATCATGCACTGATCACGTGGCTGATCACACACGATCACGTGACTGATCATGCACTGATCACGTGGCTATCATGCACTGATCACGTGGCTATCATGCACTGATCACGTGGCTGATCAGGCAATGATCACGTAGCTACCATGTACTGGTCACGTGACTGATCATGCACTGATCACGTAATTGATCATGCACTGATCATGTGGCTGATCATGCACTGATCACGTGGCTGATCATACACTGATCACATAACTGATCATGCACTGATCACGTGACTGATCATGCACTGATCACGTGGCTATCATGCACTGATCACTTGGCTGGACATACACTGATCACGTGCCTGGTCATGCACTGATCACGTGGCTGATCATGCACTGATCACGTGACTGATCATGCACTGATCACGTGTCTGATCATGCACTGATCACGTGGCTATCATGCACTGATCACGTGGCTGATCATGCCATGATCACGCAGCTACCATGTACTGGTCACATGACTGATCATGCACTGATCACGTGACTGATCATGCACTGATCACGTGGCTATCATGCACTACTCACGTGGCTGATCATGCAATGATCATGTAGCTACCATGTACAGGTCACGTGAATGATCATACACCCATCAGGTGACTGATCATGCACTGATCACGTGGCTATCATGCACTGATCACGAGACTGATCATGCACTGTTCACGTCTATATCATGCACTGATCACATGACTGCCCATGCACTGATCACGTGGATGATCATACACTAATCTTGTGACAGATCATGCACTGATCACGTGGCTGATCATGCACTGATACCGTGACTGAGCATGGACTGATCACATGACTATCATGTAGTGATCACGTGACTTAATGGCGCTGATCATGTGACTGATCATGCGCTGATCATGTTTGCTATCATACACTGATCATGTGCCTCTGGAGGCAATAAACAAAGAGCTGAGTAGGCACGAATCAAACAGTCAGCAGGCAATAATCATGGAACTCAGGTGTGAGGAATCATGCTGCTCAGCTGGCAATAATCAAGCAGCTGAGCAGGCAGGAATTACGCAGCACAGCTGGCAATTGTCAAGCAGATGACAGGCAGGAATCGTGCAGCTCAGCTGGCAATTGTCAAGCAGATGCAGACAGTAATCACGCAGCTCAGCAGGCCCAGATCACGTGACTGAGCATGCACTGTTCACGTGGCTGATCATACACTGATCACGTGATGATCATGCACTGATCACTGGATATCATGCACTGATCACGTGGCTGATCATACACTGTTCACGTGTCTGATCATGCACTGATCACGTGGCTGATCATACACTGCTCACGTAACTGATCATGCACTGATCACGTGGCTGATCATGCACTGATCACGTGACTGATCACACTGATCACGTGGCAATCATGCACTGATCACGTGGCTGATCATGCACTGATCACGTGGCTGATCACACACTGTCACGTGACATATCATGCACTGATCACGTGGCATCATGCACTGATCACGTGGCTGATCATGCACTGATCACGTAACTGATCATGCACTGATCACGTGGCTGATCATGCACTGATCACGTGGCTGATCATGCACTGATCACGTGACTATCATGCACTGATCACGTGGCATCATGCACTGATCACGTGGCTGATCATGCACTGATCACGTGACTGATCATGCACTGATCACGTGGCTATCATGCACTGATCACGTGGCTGATCATGCACTGATCACGTGGCTGATCATGCACTGATCACGTGACAACTTCATGCACATCACGGCATCATGCACTGATCACGTGGCTGATCATGCACTGATCACGTGACTGATCATGCACTGATCACGTGGCTATCATGCACTGATCACGTGGCTGATCATGCACTGATCACGTGGCTGATCATGCACTGATCACGTGACTATCATGCACTGATCACGTGGCACTCATGCACTGATCACGTGGCTGATCATACACTGATCACGTAATCATGCACTGATCACGTGGCTATCATGCACTGATCACGTGGCTGTCATGGAATGATCACGTAGCAACCATATACTGGTCACGTGACTGATCATGCAGATCACGATGATCATGCACTGATCACGTGACTGATCATGCACTGATCACGTGACTGATCATGCACTGATCACGTGGCTATCATGCACTGCTCACGTGGCTGATCATGCACGATCACGTAGCAACCATGTACTGATCACGTGACTGATCATGCACTGATCACGTAATTGATCATGCACTGATCACGTGGCTCATCATGCACTGATCACGTGGCTGATCACATGTACCACGGACTGATCATGCACTGATCACGTGGCTCTCATGCACTGATCACGTGGCTATGCACTGATCACGTGGATATCATGCACTGATCACGTGGCTGATCACACACGATCATGACTGATCATGCACTGATCACGTGGCATCATGCACTGATCACGTGGCTATCATGCACTGATCACGTGGCTGATCATGCAATGATCACGTAGCTACCATGTACTTGTCACGTGACTGATCATGCACTGATCACGTAATTGATCATGCACTGATCACGTGGCTGATCATGCACTGATCACGTGGCTGATCATGCACTGATCACGTGACTGATCATGCACTGATCACGTGACTGATCATGCACTGATCACGTGGCTATCATGCACTGATCACGTGGCTGATCATGCACTGATCACGTGCTGATCATGCACTGATCACGTGGCTGATCATGCACTGATCACGTGGCTATCATGCACTGATCACGTGGCTGATCATGCATGATCACGCAGCTACCATGTACTGGTCACATGACTGATCATGCACTGATCACGTGACTGATCATGCTGATCACGTGGCTATCATGAACTACTCACGTGGCTGATCATGCAATGATCATGTAGCTACCATGTACAGGTCACGTGAATGATCATACACCCATCAGGTGACTGATCATGCACTGATCACGTGGCTATCATGCACTGATCACGAGACTGATCATGCACTGTTCACGTCTATCATGCACTGATCACATGACTGCCCGCACTGATCACGTGGATGATCATACACTAATCTTGTGACAGATCATGCACTGATCACGTGGCTGATCATGCACTGATACCGTGACTGAGCATGGACTGATCACATGACTATCATGTAGTGATCACGTGACTTAATGGCGCTGATCATGTGACTGATCATGCGCTGATCATGTTTGCTATCATACACTGATCATGTGCCTCTGGAGGCAATAAACAAAGAGCTGAGTAGGCACGAATCAAACAGTCAGCAGGCAATAATCATGGAACTCAGCTGTGAGGATCATGCTGCTCAGCTGGCAATAATCAAGCAGCTGAGCAGGCAGGAATTACGCAGCACAGCTGGCAATTGTCAAGCAGATGACAGGCAGGAATCGTGCAGCTCAGCTGGCAATTGTCAAGCAGATGAGCAGACAGTAATCACGCAGCTCAGCAGGCCCTGATCACGTGACTGAGCATGCACTGTTCACGTGGCTGATCATACACTGATCACGTGATGATCATGCACTGATCACTTGGATATCATGCACTGATCACGTGGCTGATCATACACTGTTCACGTGTCGACCATGCACTGATCACGTGGCTGATCATACACTGCTCACGTAACTGATCATGCACTGATCACGAACTGATCATGCACTGATCACGTGGCTGATCATGCACTGATCACGTGCTATCATGCACTGATCACGTGGCTATCATGCACTGATCACGGGCTGATCATGCACTGATCACGTGGCTGATCATGCACTGATCAGTGGCTACCATGCACTGATCACGTGACTGATCATGCACTGATCACGTGGCTGATCATGCACTGATCACGTGGCTGATCATGCACTGATCACGTGACTGATCATGCACTGATCACGTGACTGATCATGCACTGATCACGTACTGATCATGCACTGATCACGTGGCTGATCATGCACTGATCACGTGGCTGATCATGCACTGATCACGTGACTGATCATGCACTGATCACGTGGCTATCATGCACTGATCACGTGGCTGATCATGCAATGATCACGTAGCTACCATGTACTGATCACGTGACTGATCATGCACTGATCACGTTGATCATGCACTGATCACGTGGACTGATCATGCACTGATCACGTGGCTGATCATGCACTGATCACGTGACTGATCATGCACTGATCACGTGGCTATCATGCACTGATCACGTGGCTGATCATGCACTGATCACGTGGCTATCATGCACTGATCACGTGGCTGATCATCACTGATCACGTGACTGATCATGCACTGATCACGTGACTGATCATGCACTGATCACGTGGCTGATCATGCACTGATCACGTGGCTGATCATGCACTGATCACGTGGCTGATCATGCACTGATCACGTGACTGATCATGCACTGATCACGTGCTGATCATGCACTGATCACGTGGCTGATCATGCACTGATCACGTGGCTATCATGCACTGATCACGTGGCTGATCATGCACGATCACGAGCTACCATGTACTGGTCACGTGACTGATCATGCACTGATCACGAATTGATCATGCACTGATCACGTGGCTCATGCACTGATCACGTGGCTGATCACACATGATCACGTGACTGATCATGCACTGATCACGTGGCTATCATGCACTGATCACGTGGCTGATCATGCACTGATCATGGAGATCATGCACTGATCACGTGGCTGATCATGCACTGATCACGACTGATCATGCACTGATCACGTGGCTATCATGCACTGATCACGTGGCTGATCATGCACTGATCACGTGGCTGATCACATGCACTGATCACGTGACTATCATGCACTGATCACGTGATCATGCACTGATCACGTGGCTGATCATACTGATCACGTAACTCATGCACTGATCACGTGGCTATCATGCACTGATCACGTGGCTGATCATGCAATGATCACGTAGCAACCATATACTGGTCACGTGACTGATCATGCATCACTGAATGATCATGCACTGATCACGTGACTGATCATGTACTGATCACGTGACTGATCATGCACTGATCACGTGGCTATCATGCACTGATCACGTGGCTGATCATGCACTGATCACAGCAACCATGTACTGGTCACGTGACTGATCATGCACTGATCACGTAACTGATCATGCACTGATCACGGCTCATCATGCACTGATCACGTGGCTGATCACATGCGGATCACGTGACTGATCATGCACTGATCCGTGGCTGTCATGCACTGATCACGTGGCTGATCATGCACTGATCACGTGGTCATGCACTGATCACGTGGCTGATCAGCACACGACGTGACTGATCATGCACTGATCACGTGGCTATCATGCACTGATCACGTGGCTGATCATGCACTGATCACGTGGCTGATCATGCACTGATCACGTGGCTATCATGCACTGATCACGTGACTGATCATGCACTGATCACGTAATTGATCATGCACTGATCACGTGGCTGATCATGCACTGATCACGTGGCTGATCATGCACTGATCACGTGACTGATCATGCACTGATCACGTGGCTATCATGCACTGATCACGTGGCTGATCATGCACTGATCACGTGGCTGATCATGCACTGATCACGTGGCTATCATGCACTGATCACGTGGCTGATCATGCACTGATCACGTGGCTGATCATGCACTGATCACGTGACTGATCATGCACTGATCATGACTGATCATGCACTGATCACGTGGCTGATCATGCACTGATCACGTGGCTGATCATGCACTGATCACATAACTGATCATGCACTGATCACGTGACTGATCATGCACTGATCACGGCTATCATGCACTGATCATGGCTGATCATACACTGATCACGTGGCTATCATGCACTGATCACGTGGCTGATCATGCACTGATCACGTGACTGATCATGCACTGATCACGTGGCTGATCATGCACTGATCACGTGGCTATCATGCACTGCTCACGGCTGATCATGCCATGATCACGCAGCTACCATGTACTGGTCACATGACTGATCATGCACTGATCACGTGACTGATCATGCAGTGATCACGTGGCTATCATGCACTACTCACGTGGCTGATCATGCAATGATCATGTAGCTACCATGTACAGGTCACGTGAATGATCATACACCATCAGGTGACTGATCATGCACTGATCACGTGGCTATCATGCACTGATCACGAGACTGATCATGCACTGATCACGTCTATATCATGCACTGATCACATGACTGCCCATGCACTGATCACGTGGATGATCATACACTAATCTTGTGACAGATCATGCACTGATCACGTGGCTGATCATGCACTGATACCGTGACTGAGCATGGACTGATCACATGACTATCATGTAGTGATCACGTGACTTAATGGCGCTGATCATGTGACTGATCATGCGCTGATCATGTTTGCTATCATACACTGATCATGTGCCTCTGGAGGCAATAAACAAAGAGCTGAGTAGGCACGAATCAAACAGTCAGCAGGCAATAATCATGGAACTCAGGTGTGAGGAATCATGCTGCTCAGCTGGCAATAATCAAGCAGCTGAGCAGGCAGGAATTACGCAGCACAGCTGGCAATTGTCAAGCAGATGACAGGCAGGAATCGTGCAGCTCAGCTGGCAATTGTCAAGCAGATGAGCAGACAGTAATCACGCAGCTCAGCAGGCCCAGATCACGTGACTGAGCATGCACTGTTCACGTGGCTGATCATACACTGATCACGTGATGATCATGCACTGATCACTTGGATATCATGCACTGATCACGTGGCTGATCATACACTGTTCACGTGTCTGACCATGCACTGATCACGTGGCTGATCATACACTGCTCACGTAACTGATCATGCACTGATCACGGCTATCATGCACTGATCACGTGGCTGAACATGCACTGTTCACGTGGCTGATCACACACCTGTCACGTGACATATCATGCACTGATCACGTGGCACTCATGCACTGATCACGTGGCTGATCATACTCTGCTCACGAACTCATGCACACATCACGTGGCTATCATGCACTGCTCACGTGGCTCGTCATGGAATGATCACGTAGACCATATACTGGTCACGTGACTGATCATGCAAAGATCACGTAAATGATCATGCACTGTTCACGTGACTGATCATGTACTGATCACGTGACTGATCATGCACTGATCACGTGGCTATCATGCTCTGCTCACGTGGCTGATCATGCAACGATCACGTAGCAACCATGTACTGGTCACGTGACTGATCATGCACTGATCACGTAATTGATCCTGCACTGATCACGTGGCTCATCATGCACTGATCACGTGGCTGATCACACATGTATCACGTGACTGATCATGCACTGATCGTGGCTCTCATGCACTGATCACGTGGCTGTCATGCACTGATCACGTGGATATCATGCACTGATCATGGCTGATCACACACGTATCACATGACTGATCATGCACTGATCACGTGGCTATCATGCACTGATCACGTGGCTATCATGCACTGATCACGTGGCTGATCAGGCAATGATCACGTAGCTACCATGTACTGGTCACGTGACTGATCATGCACTGATCACGATGATCATGCACTGATCATGGCTGATCATGCACTGATCACGTGGCTGATCATACTGATCACGTGACTGATCATGCACTGATCACGTGACTGATCATGCACTGATCACGTGCCTGATCATGCACTGATCACGTGGCTGATCATGCACTGATCACGTGACTGATCATGCACTGATCACGTCTGATCATGCACTGATCACGTGGCTATCATGCACTGCTCACGTGGCTGATCATGCCATGATCACGCAGCTACTCATGTACTGGTCACATGACTGATCATGCACTGATCACGTGACTGATCATGCAGTGATCACGGCTATCATGAACTACTCACGTGGCTGATCATGCAATGATCATGTAGCTACCATGTACAGGTCACGTGAATGATCATACACCCATCAGGTGACTGATCATGCACTGATCACGTGGCTATCATGCACTGATCACGAGACTGATCATGCACTGTTCACGTCTATATCATGCACTGATCACATGACTGCCCATGCACTGATCACGTGGATGATCATACACTAATCTTGTGACAGATCATGCACTGATCACGTGGCTGATCATGCACTGATACCGTGACTGAGCATGGACTGATCACATGACTATCATGTAGTGATCACGTGACTTAATGGCGCTGATCATGTGACTGATCATGCGCTGATCATGTTTGCTATCATACACTGATCATGTGCCTCTGGAGGCAATAAACAAAGAGCTGAGTAGGCACGAATCAAACAGTCAGCAGGCAATAATCATGGAACTCAGGTGTGAGGAATCATGCTGCTCAGCTGGCAATAATCAAGCAGCTGAGCAGGCAGGAATTACGCAGCACAGCTGGCAATTGTCAAGCAGATGACAGGCAGGAATCGTGCAGCTCAGCTGGCAATTGTCAAGCAGATGAGCAGACAGTAATCACGCAGCTCAGCAGGCCCAGATCACGTGACTGAGCATGCACTGTTCACGTGGCTGATCATACACTGATCACGTGATGATCATGCACTGATCACTTGGATATCATGCACTGATCACGTGGCTGATCATACACTGTTCACGTGTCTGACCATGCACTGATCACGTGGCTGATCATACACTGCTCACGTAACTGATCATGCACTGATCACGTGGCTATCATGCACTGATCACGTGGCTGAACATGCACTGTTCACGTGGCTGATCACACACCTGTCACGTGACATATCATGCACTGATCACGTGGCACTCATGCACTGATCACGTGGCTGATCATACTCTGCTCACGTAACTCATGCACACATCACGTGGCTATCATGCACTGCTCACGTGGCTCACATGGAATGATCACGTAGCAACCATATACTGGTCACGTGACTGATCATGCACTGATCACGTAAATGATCATGCACTGTTCACGTGACTGATCATGTACTGATCACGTGACTGATCATGCACTGACCGTGGCTATCATGCACTGCTCACGTGGCTGATCATGCAACGATCACGTAGCAACCATGTACTGGTCACGTGACTGATCATGCACTGATCACGTAATGATCATGCACTGATCACGTGGCTCATCATGCACTGATCACGTGGCTGATCACACATGTATCACGTGACTGATCATGCACTGATCACGTGGCTCTCATGCACTGATCGTGGCTGTCATGCACTGATCACGTGGATATCATGCACTGATCACGTGGCTGATCACACGTATCACATGACTGATCATGCACTGATCACGTGGCTATCATGCACTGATCACGTGGCTATCATGCACTGATCACGTGGCTGATCATAATGATCACGTAGCTACCATGTACTGGTCACGTGACTGATCATGCACTGATCACGTATTGATCATGCACTGATCACGTGGCTGATCATGCACTGATCACGTGGCTGATCATGCACTGATCACATAACTGATCATGCACTGATCACGTGACTGATCATGCACTGATCACGTGTCTGATCATGCACTGATCACGTGGCTATCATGCACTGCTCACGTGGCTGATCATGCCATGATCACGCAGCTACCATGTACTGGTCACATGACTGATCATGCACTGATCACGTGACTGATCATGCACTGATCACGTGGCTATCATGCACTACTCACGTGGCTGATCATGCAATGATCATGTAGCTACATGTACAGGTCACGTGAATGATCATACACCCATCAGGTGACTGATCATGCACTGATCACGTGGCTATCATGCACTGATCACGAGACTGATCATGCACTGTTCACGTCTATATCATGCACTGATCACATGACTGCCCATGCACTGATCACGTGGATGATCATACACTAATCTTGTGACAGATCATGCACTGATCACGTGGCTGATCATGCACTGATACCGTGACTGAGCATGGACTGATCACATGACTATCATGTAGTGATCACGTGACTTAATGGCGCTGATCATGTGACTGATCATGCGCTGATCATGTTTGCTATCATACACTGATCATGTGCCTCTGGAGGCAATAAACAAAGAGCTGAGTAGGCACGAATCAAACAGTCAGCAGGCAATAATCATGGAACTCAGGTGTGAGGAATCATGCTGCTCAGCTGGCAATAATCAAGCAGCTGAGCAGGCAGGAATTACGCAGCACAGCTGGCAATTGTCAAGCAGATGACAGGCAGGAATCGTGCAGCTCAGCTGGCAATTGTCAAGCAGATGAGCAGACAGTAATCACGCAGCTCAGCAGGCCCAGATCACGTGACTGAGCATGCACTGTTCACGTGGCTGATCATACACTGATCACGTGATGATCATGCACTGATCACTTGGATATCATGCACTGATCACGTGGCTGATCATACACTGTTCACGTGTCTGACCATGCACTGATCACGTGGCTGATCATACACTGCTCACGTAACTGATCATGCACTGATCACGTGGCTATCATGCACTGATCACGGCTGAACATGCACTGTTCACGTGGCTGATCACACACCTGTCACGTGACATATCATGCACTGATCACGTGGCACTCATGCACTGATCACGTGGCTGATCATACTCTGCTCACGTAACTCATGCACACATCACGTGGCTATCATGCACTGCTCACGTGGCTCGTCATGGAATGATCACGTAGCAACCATATACTGGTCACGTGACTGATCATGCAAAGATCACGTAAATGATCATGCACTGTTCACGTGACTGATCATGTACTGATCACGTGACTGATCATGCACTGATCACGTGGCTATCATGTCTGCTCACGTGGCTGATCATGCAACGATCACGTAGCAACCATGTACTGGTCACGTGACTGATCATGCACTGATCACGTAATTGATCCGCACTGATCACGTGGCTCATCATGCACTGATCACGTGGCTGATCACACATGTATCACGTGACTGATCATGCACTGATCACGTGGCTCATGCACTGATCACGTGGCTATCATGCACTGATCACGTGGATATCATGCACTGATCACGTGGCTGATCACACACGTATCACATGACTGATCATGCACTGATCACGGGCTATCATGCACTGATCACGTGGCTATCATGCACTGATCACGTGGCTGATCATGCAATGATCACGTATACCATGTACTGGTCACGTGACTGATCATGCACTGATCACGTAATTGATCATGCACTGATCATGTGGCTGATCATGCACTGATCACGTGGCTGATCATGCACTGATCACGTAACTGATCATGCACTGATCACGTGACTGATCATGCACTGATCACGTGGCTATCATGCACTGATCACTTGGCTGGACATACACTGATCACGTGCCTGATCATGCACTGATCACGTGGCTGATCATGCACTGATCACGTGACTGATCATGCACTGATCTCGTCTGATCATGCACTGATCACGTGGCTATCATGCACTGCTCACGTGGCTGATCATGCCATGATCACGCAGCTACCATGTACTGGTCACATGACTGATCATGCACTGATCACGTGACTGATCATGCAGTGATCACGTGGCTATCATGAACTACTCACGTGGCTGATCATGCAATGATCATGTAGCTACCATGTACAGGTCACGTGAATGATCATACACCCATCAGGTGACTGATCATGCACTGATCACGCTATCATGCACTGATCACGAGACTGATCATGCACTGATCACGTCTATATCATGCACTGATCACATGACTGCCCATGCACTGATCACGTGGATGATCATACACTAATCTTGTGACAGATCATGCACTGATCACGTGGCTGATCATGCACTGATACCGTGACTGAGCATGGACTGATCACATGACTATCATGTAGTGATCACGTGACTTAATGGCGCTGATCATGTGACTGATCATGCGCTGATCATGTTTGCTATCATACACTGATCATGTGCCTCTGGAGGCAATAAACAAAGAGCTGAGTAGGCACGAATCAAACAGTCAGCAGGCAATAATCATGGAACTCAGTGTGAGGAATCATGCTGCTCAGCTGGCAATAATCAAGCAGCTGAGCAGGCAGGAATTACGCAGCACAGCTGGCAATTGTCAAGCAGATGACAGGCAGGTGCTCAGCTGGCAACAAGCAGATGAGCAGACAGTAATCACGCAGCTCAGCAGGCCCAGATCACGTGACTGAGCATGCACTGTTCACGTGGCTGATCATACACTGATCACGTGATGATCATGCACTGATCACTTGGATATCATGCACTGATCACGTGGCTGATCATACACTGTTCACGTGTCTGACCATGCACTGATCACGTGGCTGATCATACACTGCTCACGTAACTGATCATGCACTGATCACGTGGCATCATGCACTGATCACGTGGCTGATCATCACTGCTCACGCTCATGCACACATCACGTGGCTATCATGCACTGATCACGTGGCTTCATGGACTGATCACGTGGCACCATGCTGGTACGTGCTGATCATGCACTGATCACGAATGATCATGCACTGATCACGTGACTGATCATGCACTGATCACGTGACTGATCATGCACTGATCACGTGGCTATCATGCACTGATCACGTGGCTGATCATGCAACGATCACGTATAACCATGTACTGGTCACGTGACTGATCATGCACTGATCACGTACTGATCATGCACTGATCACGTGGCTGATCACACTGATCACGTGACTGATCATGCACTGATCACGTGGCTATCATGCACTGATCACGTGGCTGATCATGCACTGATCGCGCTGATCATGCACTGATCACGTGGCTGATCATGCACTGATCACGTGACTGATCATGCACTGATCACGTGACTGATCATGCACTGATCACGTGGCTATCATGCACTGTCACGTGGCTGATCATGCATGATCACAGCTACCATGTACTGGTCACATGACTGATCATGCACTGATCACGTGACTGATCATGCACTGATCACGTGGCTATCATGCACTGATCACGTGGCTGATCATGCAATGATCATGTAGCTACCATGTACAGGTCACGTGAATGATCATACACCCATCAGGTGACTGATCATGCACTGATCACGTGGCTATCATGCACTGATCACGACTGATCATGCACTGATCACGTCTATATCATGCACTGATCACATGACTGCATGCACTGATCACGTGGATGATCATACACTAATCTGTGACAGATCATGCACTGATCACGTGGCTGATCATGCACTGATACCGTGACTGAGCATGGACTGATCACATGACTATCATGTAGTGATCACGTGACTTAATGGCGCTGATCATGTGACTGATCATGCGCTGATCATGTTTGCTATCATACACTGATCATGTGCCTCTGGAGGCAATAAACAAAGAGCTGAGTAGGCACGAATCAAACAGTCAGCAGGCAATAATCATGGAACTCAGCTGTGAGGAATCATGCTGCTCAGCTGGCAATAATCAAGCAGCTGAGCAGGCAGGAATTACGCAGCACAGCTGGCAATTGTCAAGCAGATGACAGGCAGGAATCGTGCAGCTCAGCTGGCAATTGTCAAGCAGATGAGCAGACAGTAATCACGCAGCTCAGCAGGCCCTGATCACGTGACTGAGCATGCACTGTTCACGTGGCTGATCATACACTGATCACGTGTCTGATCATGCACTGATCACGTGGCTGATCATGCACTGATCACGTAACTGATCATGCACTGATCACGTGGCTATCATGCACTGATCACGTGGCTGATCATGCACTGATCACGTGGCTGATCATGCACTGTCACGTGACTATCATGCACTGATCACGTGGCATCATGCACTGATCACGTGGCTGATCATACACTGATCACGTGACTGATCATGCACTGATCACGTGGCTGATCATGCACTGATCACGTGGCTGATCATGCACTGATCACGTGACTGATCATGCACTGATCACGTGCTATCATGCACTGATCACGTGGCTGATCATGCACTGATCACGTGACTGATCATGCACTGATCACGTGGCTATCATGCACTGATCACGTGGCTGATCATGCACTGATCACGTGGCTGATCATGCACTGATCACGTGACTGATCATGCACTGATCACGTGGCATCATGCACTGATCACGTGGCTGATCATGCACTGATCACGTGACTCATGCACTGATCACGTGGCATCATGCACTGATCACGTGGCTGATCATGCACTGATCACGTGGCTATCATGCACTGTCACGTGACTGATCATGCACTGATCGTAACTGATCATGCACTGATCACGTGACTGATCATGCACTGATCACGGACTGATCATGCACTGATCACGTGGCTGATCATGCACTGATCACGTGGCTGATCATGCACTGATCACGTGGCTGATCACACATGATCACGTGACTGATCATGCACTGATCACGTGGCTATCATGCACTGATCACGTGGCTGATCATGCACTGATCACGTGGCTATCATGCACTGATCACGTGGCTGATCACACACCATCACATGACTGATCATGCACTGATCACGTGGCTGATCATGCACTGATCACGTGGCTATCATGCACTGATCATGGCTGATCATGCAATGATCACGTAGCTATCATGCACTGATCACGTGACTGATCATGCACTGATCACGTGACTGATCATGCACTGATCACGTGGCTGATCATGCACTGATCACGTGACTGATCATGCACTGATCACGTGACTGATCATGCACTGATCACGTGGCTATCATGCACTGATCACGTGGCTGATCATGCACTGATCACGTGACTGATCATGCACTGATCACGTGGCTGATCATGCACTGATCACGTGACTGATCATGCACTGATCACGTGGCTATCATGCACTGATCACGTGGCTGATCATGCACTGATCACGTGACTGATCATGCACTGATCACGTGGCTGATCATGCACTGATCACGTGACTGATCATGCACTGATCACGTGACTGATCATGCACTGATCACGTGGCATCATGCACTGATCACGTGGCTGATCATGCATGATCACGCAGCTATCATGCACTGATCACATGACTGATCATGCACTGATCACGTGACTGATCATGCACTGATCACGTACATCATGCACTGATCACGTGGCTGATCATGCACTGATCATGTAGCTATCATGTACTGGTCACGTGAATGATCATACACTGATCACGTGACTGATCATGCACTGATCACGTGGCTATCATGCACTGATCACGTGACTGATCATGCACTGATCACGTCTATATCATGCACTGATCACATGACTGCTCATGCACTGATCACGTGGATGATCATACACTAATCACGTGACAGATCATGCACTGATCACGTGGCTGATCATGCACTGATCACGTGACTGATCATGCACTGATCACGTGACTGATCATGCACTGATCATGCTATCATGCACTGATCACGTGGCTGATCATGCACTGATCACGTCTGACCATGCACTGATCACGTGGCTGATCATACACTGATCACGTAACTGATCATGCACTGATCACGTGGCTATCATGCACTGATCACGTGGCTGATCATGCACTGATCACGTGGCTGATCACACACCTGTCACGTGACATATCATGCACTGATCACGTGGCACTCATGCACTGATCACGTGGCTGATCATACTCTGCTCACGTAACTCATGCACACATCACGTGGCTATCATGCACTGCTCACGTGGCATCATGGAATGATCACGTAGCAACCATATACTGGTCACGTGACTGATCATGCAAGATCACGTAAATGATCATGCACTGATCACGTGACTGATCATGCACTGATCACGTGACTGATCATGCACTGATCACGTGGCTATCATGCACTGATCACGTGGCTGATCATGCAACTGATCACGTAGCAACCATGTACTGGTCACGTGACTGATCATGCACTGATCACGTAATTGATCATGCACTGATCACGTGGATCATGCACTGATCACGTGGCTGATCACACATGATCACGTGACTGATCATGCACTGATCACGTGGCTGATCATGCACTGATCACGTGGCTGTCATGCACTGATCACGTGGATATCATGCACTGATCACGTGGCTGATCACACACGTATCACATGACTGATCATGCACTGATCACGTGGCTATCATGCACTGATCACGTGGCTATCATGCACTGATCACGTGGCTGATCATGCAATGATCACGTAGCTACCATGTACTGGTCACGTGACTGATCATGCACTGATCACGAATTGATCATGCACTGATCACGTGGCTGATCATGCACTGATCACGTGGCTGATCATACACTGATCACGTAACTGATCATGCACTGATCACGTGACTGATCATGCACTGATCACGTGGCTATCATGCACTGATCACGTGGCTGATCATACACTGATCACGTGCCTGGTCATGCACTGATCACGTGGCTGATCATGCACTGATCACGTGACTGATCATGCACTGATCACGTGTCTGATCATGCACTGATCACGTGGCTATCATGCACTGCTCACGTGCTGATCATGCCATGATCACGCAGCTACCATGTACTGGTCACATGACTGATCATGCACTGATCACGTGACTGATCATGCACTGATCACGTGGCTATCATGCACTACTCACGTGGCTGATCATGCAATGATCATGTAGCTACCATGTACAGGTCACGTGAATGATCATACACCCATCAGGTGACTGATCATGCACTGATCACGTGGCTATCATGCACTGATCACGTGACTGATCATGCACTGATCACGTCTATATCATGCACTGATCACATGACTGCCCATGCACTGATCACGTGGATGATCATACACTAATCTTGTGACAGATCATGCACTGATCACGTGGCTGATCATGCACTGATACCGTGACTGAGCATGGACTGATCACATGACTATCATGTAGTGATCACGTGACTTAATGGCGCTGATCATGTGACTGATCATGCGCTGATCATGTTTGCTATCATACACTGATCATGTGCCTCTGGAGGCAATAAACAAAGAGCTGAGTAGGCACGAATCAAACAGTCAGCAGGCAATAATCATGGAACTCAGCTGTGAGGAATCATGCTGCTCAGCTGGCAATAATCAAGCAGCTGAGCAGGCAGGAATTACGCAGCACAGCTGGCAATTGTCAAGCAGATGACAGGCAGGAATCGTGCAGCTCAGCTGGCAATTGTCAAGCAGATGAGCAGACAGTAATCACGCAGCTCAGCAGGCCCAGATCACGTGACTGAGCATGCACTGTTCACGTGGCTGATCATACACTGATCACGTGATGATCATGCACTGATCACTTGGATATCATGCACTGATCACGTGGCTGATCATACACTGTTCACGTGTCTGACCATGCACTGATCACGTGGCTGATCATACACTGCTCACGTAACTGATCATGCACTGATCACGTGGCTGATCATGCACTGATCACGTGGCTGATCATGCACTGATCACGTGGCATCATGCACTGATCACGTGGCTGATCATGCACTGATCACGTGGCTGATCATACACTGATCACGTGACTATCATGCACTGATCACGTGGCATCATGCACTGATCACGTGGCTGATCATACTGATCACGTGACTGATCATGCACTGATCACGTGGCTGATCATGCACTGATCACGTGGCTGATCATGCACTGATCACGTGACTGATCATGCACTGATCACGTGGCATCATGCACTGATCACGTGGCTGATCATGCACTGATCACGTGACTGATCATGCACTGATCACGTGGCTGATCATGCACTGATCACGTGGCTGATCATGCACTGATCACGTGGCTGATCATGCACTGATCACGTGACTGATCATGCACTGATCACGGCATCATGCACTGATCACGTGGCTGATCATACACTGATCACGTAACTGATCATGCACTGATCACGTGGCTATCATGCACTGATCACGTGGCTGATCATGCACTGATCACGTGGCTGATCACACACTGTCACGTGACTATCATGCACTGATCACGTGGCATCATGCACTGATCACGTGGCTGATCATACACTGATCACGTAACTCATGCACACATCACGTGGCTATCATGCACTGATCACGTGGCTGTCATGCAATGATCACGTAGCAACCATGCACTGGTCACGTGACTGATCATGCACTGATCACGTATGATCATGCACTGATCACGTGACTGATCATGCACTGATCACGTGACTGATCATGCACTGATCACGTGGCTATCATGCACTGATCACGTGGCTGATCATGCAACGATCACGTAGCAACCATGTACTGGTCACGTGACTGATCATGCACTGATCACGTAATTGATCATGCACTGATCACGTGGCTGATCATGCACTGATCACGTGGCTGATCACACATGATCACGTGACTGATCATGCACTGATCACGTGGCTATCATGCACTGATCACGTGGCTGTCATGCACTGATCACGTGGATATCATGCACTGATCACGTGGCTGATCACACACGATCACATGACTGATCATGCACTGATCACGTGGCTATCATGCACTGATCACGTGGCTATCATGCACTGATCACGTGGCTGATCATGCAATGATCACGTAGCTACCACTACTGTCACGTGACTGATCATGCACTGATCACGTAATTGATCATGCACTGATCACGTGGCTGATCATGCACTGATCACGTGGCTGATCATACACTGATCACGTGACTGATCATGCACTGATCACGTGACTGATCATGCACTGATCACGTGGCTATCATGCACTGATCACGTGGCTGATCATGCACTGATCACGTGACTGATCATGCACTGATCACGTGGCTGATCATGCACTGATCACGTGGCTATCATGCACTGATCACGTGGCTGATCATGCCATGATCACGCAGCTACCATGTACTGGTCACATGACTGATCATGCACTGATCACGTGACTGATCATGCAGTGATCACGTGGCTATCATGCACTACTCACGTGGCTGATCATGCAATGATCATGTAGCTACCATGTACAGGTCACGTGAATGATCATACACCCATCAGGTGACTGATCATGCACTGATCACGTGGCTATCATGCACTGATCACGAGACTGATCATGCACTGATCACGTCTATATCATGCACTGATCACATGACTGCCCATGCACTGATCACGTGGATGATCATACACTAATCATGTGACAGATCATGCACTGATCACGTGGCTGATCATGCACTGATACCGTGACTGAGCATGGACTGATCACATGACTATCATGTAGTGATCACGTGACTTAATGGCGCTGATCATGTGACTGATCATGCGCTGATCATGTTTGCTATCATACACTGATCATGTGCCTCTGGAGGCAATAAACAAAGAGCTGAGTAGGCACGAATCAAACAGTCAGCAGGCAATAATCATGGAACTCAGCTGTGAGGAATCATGCTGCTCAGCTGGCAATAATCAAGCAGCTGAGCAGGCAGGAATTACGCAGCACAGCTGGCAATTGTCAAGCAGATGACAGGCAGGAATCGTGCAGCTCAGCTGGCAATTGTCAAGCAGATGAGCAGACAGTAATCACGCAGCTCAGCAGGCCCTGATCACGTGACTGAGCATGCACTGTTCACGTGGCTGATCATACACTGATCACGTGACTGATCATGCACTGATCACTTGGATATCATGCACTGATCACGTGGCTGATCATACACTGTTCACGTGTCTGACCATGCACTGATCACGTGGCTGATCATACACTGCTCACGTAACTGATCATGCACTGATCACGTGGCTGATCATGCACTGATCACGTGGCTGATCATGCACTGATCACGTGGCTGATCATGCACTGATCACGTGGCTATCATGCACTGATCACGTGGCTGATCATGCACTGATCACGTGGCTGATCATGCAATGATCACGTAGCTATCATGCACTGATCACGTGACTGATCATGCACTGATCACGTGGCTGATCATGCACTGATCACGTGGCTGATCATGCACTGATCACGTGACTGATCATGCACTGATCACGTGACTGATCATGCACTGATCACGGACTGATCATGCACTGATCACGTGGCTGATCATGCACTGATCACGTGGCTGATCATGCACTGATCACGTGACTGATCATGCACTGATCACGTGGCTATCATGCACTGATCACGTGGCTGATCATGCACTGATCACGTAGCTACCATGTACTGGTCACGTGACTGATCATGCACTGATCACGTAATTGATCATGCACTGATCACGTGGCTGATCATGCACTGATCACGTGGCTGATCATGCACTGATCACGTGACTGATCATGCACTGATCACGTGGCTATCATGCACTGATCACGTGGCTGATCATGCACTGATCACGTGGCTATCATGCACTGATCACGTGGCTGATCATGCACTGATCACGTGACTGATCATGCACTGATCACGTGACTGATCATGCACTGATCACGTGGCTATCATGCACTGATCACGTGGCTGATCATGCACTGATCACGTGACTGATCATGCACTGATCACGTGACTGATCATGCACTGATCACGTGCTGATCATGCACTGATCACGTGGCTGATCATGCACTGATCACGTGGCTATCATGCACTGCTCACGTGGCTGATCATGCACGATCACGTAGCTACCATGCACTGGTCACGTGACTGATCATGCACTGATCACAATTGATCATGCACTGATCACGTGGCTGATCATGCACTGATCACGTGGCTGATCACATGATCACGTGACTGATCATGCACTGATCACGTGGCTATCATGCACTGATCACGTGGCTGATCATGCACTGATCACGTGGATATCATGCACTGATCACGTGGCTGATCATGCACTGATCACGTGACTGATCATGCACTGATCACGTGGCTATCATGCACTGATCACGTGGCTGATCATGCACTGATCACGTGGCTGATCATGCACTGATCACGTGACTATCATGCACTGATCACGTGGACTCATGCACTGATCACGTGGCTGATCATACACTGATCACGTAACTCATGCACTGATCACGTGGCTATCATGCACTGATCACGTGGCTCATGCAATGATCACGTAGCTACCATATACTGGTCACGTGACTGATCATGCACTGATCACGAACTGATCATGCACTGATCACGTGACTGATCATGCACTGATCACGTGACTGATCATGCACTGATCACGTGGCTATCATGCACTGATCACGTGGCTGATCATGCACTGATCACGTAGCTATCATGCACTGGTCACGTGACTGATCATGCACTGATCACGTAATTGATCATGCACTGATCACGTGGCTGATCATGCACTGATCACGTGGCTGATCACACATGATCACGTGACTGATCATGCACTGATCACGTGGCTATCATGCACTGATCACGTGGCTGATCATGCACTGATCACGTGGATATCATGCACTGATCACGTGGCTGATCACACACTGATCACGTGACTGATCATGCACTGATCACGTGGCTATCATGCACTGATCACGTGGCTATCATGCACTGATCACGTGCTGATCATGCACTGATCACGTAGCTCATGCACTGATCACGTGACTGATCATGCACTGATCACGTAACTGATCATGCACTGATCACGTGGCTGATCATGCACTGATCACGTGGCTGATCATGCACTGATCACGTGACTGATCATGCACTGATCACGTGGCTATCATGCACTGATCACGTGGCTGATCATGCACTGATCACGTGGCTGATCATGCACTGATCACGTGGCTATCATGCACTGATCACGTGACTGATCATGCACTGATCACGTGGCTGATCATGCACTGATCACGTGACTGATCATGCACTGATCACGTGACTGATCATGCACTGATCACGTGGCTGATCATGCACTGATCACGTGGCTGATCATGCACTGATCACGTGACTGATCATGCACTGATCACGTGACTGATCATGCACTGATCACGTGGCTATCATGCACTGATCACGTGGCTGATCATGCACTGATCACGTGACTGATCATGCACTGATCACGTGGCTGATCATGCACTGATCACGTGACTGATCATGCACTGATCACGTGGCTGATCATGCACTGATCACGTGGCTGATCATGCACTGATCACGTGGCTATCATGCACTGATCACGTGACTGATCATGCACTGATCACGTGACTGATCATGCACTGATCACGTGGCTATCATGCACTGATCACGTGGCTGATCATGCACTGATCACGTGGCTATCATGCACTGGTCACGTGACTGATCATGCACTGATCACGTGACTGATCATGCACTGATCACGTGGCTATCATGCACTGATCACGTGGCTGATCATGCACTGATCACGTCTGATCATGCACTGATCACATGACTGCATGCACTGATCACGTGAATGATCATACACCCATCAGGTGACTGATCATGCACTGATCACGTGGCTATCATGCACTGATCACGAGACTGATCATGCACTGATCACGTCTATATCATGCACTGATCACATGACTGCCCATGCACTGATCACGTGGATGATCATACACTAATCATGTGACAGATCATGCACTGATCACGTGGCTGATCATGCACTGATACCGTGACTGAGCATGGACTGATCACATGACTATCATGTAGTGATCACGTGACTTAATGGCGCTGATCATGTGACTGATCATGCGCTGATCATGTTTGCTATCATACACTGATCATGTGCCTCTGGAGGCAATAAACAAAGAGCTGAGTAGGCACGAATCAAACAGTCAGCAGGCAATAATCATGGAACTCAGGTGTGAGGAATCATGCTGCTCAGCTGGCAATAATCAAGCAGCTGAGCAGGCAGGAATTACGCAGCACAGCTGGCAATTGTCAAGCAGATGACAGGCAGGAATCGTGCAGCTCAGCTGGCAATTGTCAAGCAGATGAGCAGACAGTAATCACGCAGCTCAGCAGGCCCAGATCACGTGACTGAGCATGCACTGTTCACGTGGCTGATCATACACTGATCACGTGATGATCATGCACTGATCACTTGGATATCATGCACTGATCACGTGGCTGATCATACACTGTTCACGTGTCTGACCATGCACTGATCACGTGGCTGATCATACACTGCTCACGTAACTGATCATGCACTGATCACGTGGCTATCATGCACTGATCACGTGGCTGAACATGCACTGTTCACGTGGCTGATCACACACCTGTCACGTGACATATCATGCACTGATCACGTGGCACTCATGCACTGATCACGTGGCTGATCATACTCTGCTCACGTAACTCATGCACACATCACGTGGCTATCATGCACTGCTCACGTGGCTCGTCATGGAATGATCACGTAGCTACCATATACTGGTCACGTGACTGATCATGCACAGATCACGTAAATGATCATGCACTGTTCACGTGACTGATCATGTACTGATCACGTGACTGATCATGCACTGATCACGTGGCTATCATGCTCTGCTCACGTGGCTGATCATGCAACGATCACGTAGCAACCATGTACTGGTCACGTGACTGATCATGCACTGATCACGTAATTGATCCTGCACTGATCACGTGGCTCATCATGCACTGATCACGTGGCTGATCACACATGTATCACGTGACTGATCATGCACTGATCACGTGGCTATCATGCACTGATCACGTGGCTGTCATGCACTGATCACGTGGATATCATGCACTGATCACGTGGCTGATCACACACGTATCACATGACTGATCATGCACTGATCACGTGGCTATCATGCACTGATCACGTGGCTATCATGCACTGATCACGTGGCTGATCATGCACTGATCACGTAGCTATCATGCACTGATCACGTGACTGATCATGCACTGATCACGTGGCTGATCATGCACTGATCACGTGGCTGATCATGCACTGATCACGTGGCTGATCATACACTGATCACGTGACTGATCATGCACTGATCACGTGACTGATCATGCACTGATCACGTGACTGATCATGCACTGATCACGTGGCTGATCATGCACTGATCACGTGACTGATCATGCACTGATCACGTGTCTGATCATGCACTGATCACGTGGCTATCATGCACTGATCACGTGGCTGATCATGCATGATCACGCAGCTACCATGTACTGTCACATGACTGATCATGCACTGATCACGTGACTGATCATGCACTGATCACGTGGCTATCATGCACTACTCACGTGGCTGATCATGCAATGATCATGTAGCTACCATGTACAGGTCACGTGAATGATCATACACCCATCAGGTGACTGATCATGCACTGATCACGTGGCTATCATGCACTGATCACGTGACTGATCATGCACTGATCACGTCTATATCATGCACTGATCACATGACTGCCCATGCACTGATCACGTGGATGATCATACACTGATCACGTGACAGATCATGCACTGATCACGTGGCTGATCATGCACTGATACCGTGACTGAGCATGGACTGATCACATGACTATCATGCACTGATCACGTGACTTAATGGCACTGATCATGTGACTGATCATGCGCTGATCATGTTTGCTATCATACACTGATCATGTGCCTCTGGAGGCAATAAACAAAGAGCTGAGTAGGCACGAATCAAACAGTCAGCAGGCAATAATCATGGAACACAGGTGTGAGGAATCATGCTGCTCAGCTGGCAATAATCAAGCAGCTGAGCATGCAGGAATCGTGCAGCTCAGCTGGCAATTGTCAAGCAGATGAGCAGACAGTAATCACGCAGCTCAGCAGGCACAGATCACGTGACTGATCATGCACTGTTCACGTGGCTGATCATGCACTGATCACGTGACTGATCATGCACTGATCACGTGGCTATCATGCACTGATCACGTGGCTGATCATGCACTGATCACGTAGCTACCATGCACTGATCACGTGACTGATCATGCACTGATCACGTAATTGATCATGCACTGATCACGTGGCTGATCATGCACTGATCACGTGGCTGATCATGCACTGATCACGTGACTGATCATGCACTGATCACGTGACTGATCATGCACTGATCACGTGGCTATCATGCACTGATCACGTGGCTATCATGCACTGATCACGTGGCTGATCATGCACTGATCACGTGGCTGATCATGCACTGATCACGTGACTGATCATGCACTGATCACGTGGCTGATCATGCACTGATCACGTGGCTATCATGCACTGATCACGTGGCTGATCATGCACTGATCACGTAGCTATCATGCACTGATCACGTGACTGATCATGCACTGATCACGTGGCTGATCATGCACTGATCACGTGGCTGATCATGCACTGATCACGTGGCTGATCACACATGATCACGTGACTGATCATGCACTGATCACGTGGCTATCATGCACTGATCACGAGACTGATCATGCACTGATCACGTCTATATCATGCACTGATCACATGACTGCCATGCACTGATCACGTGGATGATCATACACTGATCATGTGACAGATCATGCACTGATCACGTGGCTGATCATGCACTGATACCGTGACTGAGCATGGACTGATCACATGACTATCATGTAGTGATCACGTGACTTAATGGCGCTGATCATGTGACTGATCATGCACTGATCATGTTTGCTATCATACACTGATCATGTGCCTCTGGAGGCAATAAACAAAGAGCTGAGTAGGCACGAATCAAACAGTCAGCAGGCAATAATCATGGAACTCAGGTGTGAGGAATCATGCTGCTCAGCTGGCAATAATCAAGCAGCTGAGCAGGCAGGAATTACGCAGCACAGCTGGCAATTGTCAAGCAGATGACAGGCAGGAATCGTGCAGCTCAGCTGGCAATTGTCAAGCAGATGAGCAGACAGTAATCACGCAGCTCAGCAGGCCCTGATCACGTGACTGAGCATGCACTGTTCACGTGGCTGATCATACACTGATCACGTGATGATCATGCACTGATCACTTGGATATCATGCACTGATCACGTGGCTGATCATACACTGTTCACGTGTCTGACCATGCACTGATCACGTGGCTGATCATACACTGCTCACGTAACTGATCATGCACTGATCACGTGGCTGATCATGCACTGATCACGTGGCTGATCATGCACTGATCACGTGGCTGATCATGCACTGATCACGTGGCTGATCATGCACTGATCACGTGACTGATCATGCACTGATCACGTGACTGATCATGCACTGATCACGTGGCTGATCATGCACTGATCACGTGGCTGATCATGCACTGATCACGTGACTGATCATGCACTGATCACGTGACTGATCATGCACTGATCACGTGACTGATCATGCACTGATCACGTGGCTGATCATGCACTGATCACGTGGCTGATCATGCACTGATCACGTGACTGATCATGCACTGATCACGTGGCTATCATGCACTGATCACGTGGCTGATCATGCACTGATCACGTAGCTACCATGTACTGATCACGTGACTGATCATGCACTGATCACGTAATTGATCATGCACTGATCACGTGACTGATCATGCACTGATCACGTGGCTGATCATGCACTGATCACGTGACTGATCATGCACTGATCACGTGGCTATCATGCACTGATCACGTGGCTGATCATGCACTGATCACGTGGCTATCATGCACTGATCACGTGGCTGATCATGCACTGATCACGTGACTGATCATGCACTGATCACGTGACTGATCATGCACTGATCACGTGGCTATCATGCACTGATCACGTGGCTGATCATGCACTGATCACGTGACTGATCATGCACTGATCACGTGACTGATCATGCACTGATCACGTAGCATCATGCACTGATCACGTGGCTGATCATGCACTGATCACGTGGCTGATCATGCACTGATCACGTGGCTATCATGCACTGATCACGTGGCTGATCATGCACTGATACCGTGACTGAGCATGGACTGATCACATGACTATCATGTAGTGATCACGTGACTTAATGGCGCTGATCATGTGACTGATCATGCGCTGATCATGTTTGCTATCATACACTGATCATGTGCCTCTGGAGGCAATAAACAAAGAGCTGAGTAGGCACGAATCAAACAGTCAGCAGGCAATAATCATGGAACTCAGCTGTGAGGAATCATGCTGCTCAGCTGGCAATAATCAAGCAGCTGAGCAGGCAGGAATTACGCAGCACAGCTGGCAATTGTCAAGCAGATGACAGGCAGGAATCGTGCAGCTCAGCTGGCAATTGTCAAGCAGATGAGCAGACAGTAATCACGCAGCTCAGCAGGCCCTGATCACGTGACTGAGCATGCACTGTTCACGTGGCTGATCATACACTGATCACGTGACTGATCATGCACTGATCACTTGGATATCATGCACTGATCACGTGGCTGATCATACACTGTTCACGTGTCTGACCATGCACTGATCACGTGGCTGATCATACACTGCTCACGTAACTGATCATGCACTGATCACGTGGCTGATCATGCACTGATCACGTGGCTGATCATGCACTGATCACGTGGCTGATCATGCACTGATCACGTGGCTATCATGCACTGATCACGTGGCTGATCATGCACTGATCACGTGGCTGATCATGCACTGATCACGTAGCTATCATGCACTGATCACGTGACTGATCATGCACTGATCACGTGGCTGATCATGCACTGATCACGTGGCTGATCATGCACTGATCACGTGACTGATCATGCACTGATCACGTGACTGATCATGCACTGATCACGTGACTGATCATGCACTGATCACGTGGCTGATCATGCACTGATCACGTGGCTGATCATGCACTGATCACGTGACTGATCATGCACTGATCACGTGGCTATCATGCACTGATCACGTGGCTGATCATGCAATGATCACGTAGCTACCATGCACTGGTCACGTGACTGATCATGCACTGATCACGTAACTGATCATGCACTGATCACGTGACTGATCATGCACTGATCACGTGGCTGATCATGCACTGATCACGTGACTGATCATGCACTGATCACGTGGCTATCATGCACTGATCACGTGGCTGATCATGCACTGATCACGTGGCTATCATGCACTGATCACGTGGCTGATCATGCACTGATCACGTGACTGATCATGCACTGATCACGTGACTGATCATGCACTGATCACGTGGATCATGCACTGATCACGTGGCTGATCATGCACTGATCACGTGACTGATCATGCACTGATCACGTGACTGATCATGCACTGATCACGTGGTCATGCACTGATCACGTGGCTGATCATGCACTGATCACGTGGCTATCATGCACTGCTCACGTGGCTGATCATGCAATGATCACGTAGCTACCATGCACTGGTCACGTGACTGATCATGCACTGATCACGAACTGATCATGCACTGATCACGTGGCTGATCATGCACTGATCACGTGGCTGATCACACATGATCACGTGACTGATCATGCACTGATCACGTGGCTATCATGCACTGATCACGTGGCTGATCATGCACTGATCACGTGGCTGATCATGCACTGATCACGTGGCTGATCATGCACTGATCACGTGACTGATCATGCACTGATCACGTGGCTATCATGCACTGATCACGTGGCTGATCATGCACTGATCACGTGGCTGATCACACACTGTCACGTGACTATCATGCACTGATCACGTGGCACTCATGCACTGATCACGTGGCTGATCATACACTGCTCACGTAACTCATGCACTGATCACGTGGCTATCATGCACTGATCACGTGGCTGTCATGCAATGATCACGTAGCTACCATATACTGGTCACGTGACTGATCATGCACTGATCACGTAAATGATCATGCACTGATCACGTGACTGATCATGCACTGATCACGTGACTGATCATGCACTGATCACGTGGCTATCATGCACTGCTCACGTGGCTGATCATGCACGATCACGTAGCAACCATGTACTGGTCACGTGACTGATCATGCACTGATCACGAATTGATCATGCACTGATCACGTGGCTGATCATGCACTGATCACGTGGCTGATCACACATGATCACGTGACTGATCATGCACTGATCACGTGGCTATCATGCACTGATCACGTGGCTGATCATGCACTGATCACGTGGATATCATGCACTGATCACGTGGCTGATCACACACGTATCACGTGACTGATCATGCACTGATCACGTGGCTATCATGCACTGATCACGTGGCTATCATGCACTGATCACGTGGCTGATCATGCACTGATCACGTAGCTACCATGCACTGGTCACGTGACTGATCATGCACTGATCACGTAATTGATCATGCACTGATCACGTGGCTGATCATGCACTGATCACGTGGCTGATCATACACTGATCACGTAACTGATCATGCACTGATCACGTGACTGATCATGCACTGATCACGTGGCTATCATGCACTGATCACGTGGCTGATCATGCACTGATCACGTGACTGATCATGCACTGATCACGTGGCTGATCATGCACTGATCACGTGACTGATCATGCACTGATCACGTGACTGATCATGCACTGATCACGTGGCTATCATGCACTGCTCACGTGGCTGATCATGCAACGATCACGTAGCTACCATGTACTGGTCACGTGACTGATCATGCACTGATCACGTAATTGATCATGCACTGATCACGTGGCTCATCATGCACTGATCACGTGGCTGATCACACATGATCACGTGACTGATCATGCACTGATCACGTGGCTCATGCACTGATCACGTGGCTGATCATGCACTGATCACGTGGATATCATGCACTGATCACGTGGCTGATCACACACGATCACGTGACTGATCATGCACTGATCACGTGGCTATCATGCACTGATCACGTGGCTATCATGCACTGATCACGTGGCTGATCATGCACTGATCACGTAGCTACCATGTACTGATCATGCACTGATCATGCACTGATCACGACTGATCATGCACTGATCACGTGGCTGATCATGCACTGATCACGTGGCTGATCATGCACTGATCACGTGACTGATCATGCACTGATCACGTGACTGATCATGCACTGATCACGTGGCTATCATGCACTGATCACGTGGCTGATCATGCACTGATCACGTGACTGATCATGCACTGATCACGTGGCTGATCATGCACTGATCACGTGACTGATCATGCACTGATCACGTGGCTGATCATGCACTGATCACGTGACTGATCATGCACTGATCACGTGACTGATCATGCACTGATCACGTGGCTATCATGCACTGATCACGTGGCTGATCATGCATGATCACGCAGCTATCATGCACTGGTCACATGACTGATCATGCACTGATCACGTGACTGATCATGCACTGATCACGTGGCTATCATGCACTATCACGTGGCTGATCATGCAATGATCATGTAGCTACCATGTACTGGTCACGTGAATGATCATACACTGATCACGTGACTGATCATGCACTGATCACGTGGCTATCATGCACTGATCACGTGACTGATCATGCACTGATCACGTCTATATCATGCACTGATCACATGACTGATCATGCACTGATCACGTGGCTGATCATACACTGATCACGTGACTGATCATGCACTGATCACGTGGCTGATCATGCACTGATCACGTGACTGATCATGCACTGATCACGTGGCTATCATGCACTGATCACGTGGCTGATCATGCACTGATCACGTGGACTGATCATGCACTGTCACGTGACTATCATGCACTGATCACGTGGCACTCATGCACTGATCACGTGGCTGATCATACACTGCTCACGTAACTCATGCACACATCACGTGGCTATCATGCACTGCTCACGTGGCTGTCATGCAATGATCACGTAGCAACCATATACTGGTCACGTGACTGATCATGCACTGATCACGTAAATGATCATGCACTGATCACGTGACTGATCATGCACTGATCACGTGACTGATCATGCACTGATCACGTGGCTATCATGCACTGCTCACGTGGCTGATCATGCAACGATCACGTAGCAACCATGTACTGGTCACGTGACTGATCATGCACTGATCACGTAATTGATCATGCACTGATCACGTGGCTGATCATGCACTGATCACGTGGCTGATCACACATGATCACGTGACTGATCATGCACTGATCACGTGGCTATCATGCACTGATCACGTGGCTGATCATGCACTGATCACGTGGCTGATCATGCACTGATCACGTGGCTGATCATGCACTGATCACGTGACTGATCATGCACTGATCACGTGGCTATCATGCACTGATCACGTGGCTGATCATGCACTGATCACGTGGCTGATCATACACTGATCACGTGACTATCATGCACTGATCACGTGGCATCATGCACTGATCACGTGGCTGATCATGCACTGATCACGTGACTCATGCACTGATCACGTGGCTATCATGCACTGCTCACGTGGCTGATCATGCCATGATCACGCAGCTACCATGTACTGGTCACATGACTGATCATGCACTGATCACGTGACTGATCATGCACTGATCACGTGGCTATCATGCACTACTCACGTGGCTGATCATGCAATGATCATGTAGCTACCATGTACAGGTCACGTGAATGATCATACACCCATCAGGTGACTGATCATGCACTGATCACGTGGCTATCATGCACTGATCACGAGACTGATCATGCACTGATCACGTCTATATCATGCACTGATCACATGACTGCCCATGCACTGATCACGTGGATGATCATACACTAATCATGTGACAGATCATGCACTGATCACGTGGCTGATCATGCACTGATACCGTGACTGAGCATGGACTGATCACATGACTATCATGTAGTGATCACGTGACTTAATGGCGCTGATCATGTGACTGATCATGCGCTGATCATGTTTGCTATCATACACTGATCATGTGCCTCTGGAGGCAATAAACAAAGAGCTGAGTAGGCACGAATCAAACAGTCAGCAGGCAATAATCATGGAACTCAGCTGTGAGGAATCATGCTGCTCAGCTGGCAATAATCAAGCAGCTGAGCAGGCAGGAATTACGCAGCACAGCTGGCAATTGTCAAGCAGATGACAGGCAGGAATCGTGCAGCTCAGCTGGCAATTGTCAAGCAGATGAGCAGACAGTAATCACGCAGCTCAGCAGGCCCAGATCACGTGACTGAGCATGCACTGTTCACGTGGCTGATCATACACTGATCACGTGATGATCATGCACTGATCACTTGGATATCATGCACTGATCACGTGGCTGATCATACACTGTTCACGTGTCTGACCATGCACTGATCACGTGGCTGATCATACACTGCTCACGTAACTGATCATGCACTGATCACGTGGCTATCATGCACTGATCACGTGGCTGAACATGCACTGTTCACGTGGCTGATCACACACCTGTCACGTGACATATCATGCACTGATCACGTGGCACTCATGCACTGATCACGTGGCTGATCATACTCTGCTCACGTAACTCATGCACACATCACGTGGCTATCATGCACTGCTCACGTGGCTCGTCATGGAATGATCACGTAGCTACCATATACTGGTCACGTGACTGATCATGCACTGATCACGTAAATGATCATGCACTGTTCACGTGACTGATCATGTACTGATCACGTGACTGATCATGCACTGATCACGTGGCTATCATGCACTGCTCACGTGGCTGATCATGCAACGATCACGTAGCAACCATGTACTGGTCACGTGACTGATCATGCACTGATCACGTAATTGATCCTGCACTGATCACGTGGCTCATCATGCACTGATCACGTGGCTGATCACACATGTATCACGTGACTGATCATGCACTGATCACGTGGCTATCATGCACTGATCACGTGGCTGATCATGCACTGATCACGTGGATATCATGCACTGATCACGTGGCTGATCATGCACTGATCATGTGACTGATCATGCACTGATCACGTGGCTGATCATGCACTGATCACGTGTCTGATCATGCACTGATCACGTGGCTGATCATGCACTGATCACGTGACTGATCATGCACTGATCACGTGGCTATCATGCACTGATCACGTGGCTGATCATGCACTGATCACGTGGCTGATCACACACTGTCACGTGACTGATCATGCACTGATCACGTGGCATCATGCACTGATCACGTGGCTGATCATACTGATCACGTAACTCATGCACTGATCACGTGGCTATCATGCACTGATCACGTGGCTGTCATGCAATGATCACGTAGCAACCATATACTGGTCACGTGACTGATCATGCACTGATCACGTAACTGATCATGCACTGATCACGTGACTGATCATGCACTGATCACGTGACTGATCATGCACTGATCACGTGGCTATCATGCACTGATCACGTGGCTGATCATGCAACTGATCACGTAGCAACCATGCACTGTCACGTGACTGATCATGCACTGATCACGTAATTGATCATGCACTGATCACGTGGCTGATCACACATGATCACGTGACTGATCATGCACTGATCACGTGGCTATCATGCACTGATCACGTGGCTGTCATGCACTGATCACGTGGATATCATGCACTGATCACGTGGCTGATCACACACGATCACGTGACTGATCATGCACTGATCACGTGGCTATCATGCACTGATCACGTGGCTGATCATGCACTGATCACGTGGCTGATCATGCACTGATCACGTGACTGATCATGCACTGATCACGTGACTGATCATGCACTGATCACGTGGCTATCATGCACTGATCACGTGGCTGATCATGCACTGATCACGCCTGATCATGCACTGATCACGTGGCTGATCATGCACTGATCACGTGACTGATCATGCACTGATCACGTGACTGATCATGCACTGATCACGTGGCTATCATGCTGCTCACGTGGCTGATCATGCCATGATCACGCAGCTACCATGTACTGGTCACATGACTGATCATGCACTGATCACGTGACTGATCATGCAGTGATCACGTGGCTATCATGCACTACTCACGTGGCTGATCATGCAATGATCATGTAGCTACCATGTACAGGTCACGTGAATGATCATACACCCATCAGGTGACTGATCATGCACTGATCACGTGGCTATCATGCACTGATCACGAGACTGATCATGCACTGATCACGTCTATATCATGCACTGATCACATGACTGCCCATGCACTGATCACGTGGATGATCATACACTAATCATGTGACAGATCATGCACTGATCACGTGGCTGATCATGCACTGATACCGTGACTGAGCATGGACTGATCACATGACTATCATGTAGTGATCACGTGACTTAATGGCGCTGATCATGTGACTGATCATGCGCTGATCATGTTTGCTATCATACACTGATCATGTGCCTCTGGAGGCAATAAACAAAGAGCTGAGTAGGCACGAATCAAACAGTCAGCAGGCAATAATCATGGAACTCAGCTGTGAGGAATCATGCTGCTCAGCTGGCAATAATCAAGCAGCTGAGCAGGCAGGAATTACGCAGCACAGCTGGCAATTGTCAAGCAGATGACAGGCAGGAATCGTGCAGCTCAGCTGGCAATTGTCAAGCAGATGAGCAGACAGTAATCACGCAGCTCAGCAGGCCCAGATCACGTGACTGAGCATGCACTGTTCACGTGGCTGATCATACACTGATCACGTGATGATCATGCACTGATCACTTGGATATCATGCACTGATCACGTGGCTGATCATACACTGTTCACGTGTCTGACCATGCACTGATCACGTGGCTGATCATACACTGCTCACGTAACTGATCATGCACTGATCACGTGGCTATCATGCACTGATCACGTGGCTGAACATGCACTGTTCACGTGGCTGATCACACACCTGTCACGTGACATATCATGCACTGATCACGTGGCACTCATGCACTGATCACGTGGCTGATCATACTCTGCTCACGTAACTCATGCACACATCACGTGGCTATCATGCACTGCTCACGTGGCTCGTCATGGAATGATCACGTAGCTACCATATACTGGTCACGTGACTGATCATGCACAGATCACGTAAATGATCATGCACTGTTCACGTGACTGATCATGTACTGATCACGTGACTGATCATGCACTGATCACGTGGCTATCATGCTCTGCTCACGTGGCTGATCATGCAACGATCACGTAGCAACCATGTACTGGTCACGTGACTGATCATGCACTGATCACGTAATTGATCCTGCACTGATCACGTGGCTCATCATGCACTGATCACGTGGCTGATCACACATGATCACGTGACTGATCATGCACTGATCACGTGGCTATCATGCACTGATCACGTGGCTGTCATGCACTGATCACGTGGATATCATGCACTGATCACGTGGCTGATCATACACTGATCACGTGACTGATCATGCACTGATCACGTGGCTATCATGCACTGATCACGTGGCTGATCATGCACTGATCACGTGGCTGATCACACACTGATCACGTGACTGATCATGCACTGATCACGTGGCATCATGCACTGATCACGTGGCTGATCATGCACTGATCACGTGACTCATGCATGATCACGTGGCTATCATGCACTGCTCACGTGGCTGATCATGCCATGATCACGCAGCTACCATGTACTGGTCACATGACTGATCATGCACTGATCACGTGACTGATCATGCACTGATCACGTGGCTATCATGCACTACTCACGTGGCTGATCATGCAATGATCATGTAGCTACCATGTACAGGTCACGTGAATGATCATACACCCATCAGGTGACTGATCATGCACTGATCACGTGGCTATCATGCACTGATCACGAGACTGATCATGCACTGATCACGTCTATATCATGCACTGATCACATGACTGCCCATGCACTGATCACGTGGATGATCATACACTAATCATGTGACAGATCATGCACTGATCACGTGGCTGATCATGCACTGATACCGTGACTGAGCATGGACTGATCACATGACTATCATGTAGTGATCACGTGACTTAATGGCGCTGATCATGTGACTGATCATGCGCTGATCATGTTTGCTATCATACACTGATCATGTGCCTCTGGAGGCAATAAACAAAGAGCTGAGTAGGCACGAATCAAACAGTCAGCAGGCAATAATCATGGAACTCAGGTGTGAGGAATCATGCTGCTCAGCTGGCAATAATCAAGCAGCTGAGCAGGCAGGAATTACGCAGCACAGCTGGCAATTGTCAAGCAGATGACAGGCAGGAATCGTGCAGCTCAGCTGGCAATTGTCAAGCAGATGAGCAGACAGTAATCACGCAGCTCAGCAGGCCCAGATCACGTGACTGAGCATGCACTGTTCACGTGGCTGATCATACACTGATCACGTGATGATCATGCACTGATCACTTGGATATCATGCACTGATCACGTGGCTGATCATACACTGTTCACGTGTCTGACCATGCACTGATCACGTGGCTGATCATACACTGCTCACGTAACTGATCATGCACTGATCACGTGGCTATCATGCACTGATCACGTGGCTGAACATGCACTGTTCACGTGGCTGATCACACACCTGTCACGTGACATATCATGCACTGATCACGTGGCACTCATGCACTGATCACGTGGCTGATCATACTCTGCTCACGTAACTCATGCACACATCACGTGGCTATCATGCACTGCTCACGTGGCTCGTCATGGAATGATCACGTAGCTACCATATACTGGTCACGTGACTGATCATGCACAGATCACGTAAATGATCATGCACTGTTCACGTGACTGATCATGTACTGATCACGTGACTGATCATGCACTGATCACGTGGCTATCATGCTCTGCTCACGTGGCTGATCATGCAACGATCACGTAGCAACCATGTACTGGTCACGTGACTGATCATGCACTGATCACGTAATTGATCCTGCACTGATCACGTGGCTCATCATGCACTGATCACGTGGCTGATCACACATGTATCACGTGACTGATCATGCACTGATCACGTGGCTATCATGCACTGATCACGTGGCTGTCATGCACTGATCACGTGGATATCATGCACTGATCACGTGGCTGATCACACACGTATCACATGACTGATCATGCACTGATCACGTGGCTATCATGCACTGATCACGTGGCTATCATGCACTGATCACGTGGCTGATGATGCACGATCATGTACTGGTCACGTGACTGATCATGCACTGATCACGTAATTGATCATGCACTGATCACGTGGCTGATCATGCACTGATCACGTGGCTGATCATGCACTGATCACGTGACTGATCATGCACTGATCACGTGACTGATCATGCACTGATCACGTGGCTGATCATGCACTGATCACGTGGCTGATCATGCACTGATCACGTGACTGATCATGCACTGATCACGTGTCTGATCATGCACTGATCACGTGGCTATCATGCACTGCTCACGTGGCTGATCATGCCATGATCACGCAGCTACCATGTACTGGTCACATGACTGATCATGCACTGATCACGTGACTGATCATGCAGTGATCACGTGGCTATCATGCACTACTCACGTGGCTGATCATGCAATGATCATGTAGCTACCATGTACAGGTCACGTGAATGATCATACACCCATCAGGTGACTGATCATGCACTGATCACGTGGCTATCATGCACTGATCACGAGACTGATCATGCACTGATCACGTCTATATCATGCACTGATCACATGACTGCCCATGCACTGATCACGTGGATGATCATACACTAATCATGTGACAGATCATGCACTGATCACGTGGCTGATCATGCACTGATACCGTGACTGAGCATGGACTGATCACATGACTATCATGTAGTGATCACGTGACTTAATGGCGCTGATCATGTGACTGATCATGCGCTGATCATGTTTGCTATCATACACTGATCATGTGCCTCTGGAGGCAATAAACAAAGAGCTGAGTAGGCACGAATCAAACAGTCAGCAGGCAATAATCATGGAACTCAGGTGTGAGGAATCATGCTGCTCAGCTGGCAATAATCAAGCAGCTGAGCAGGCAGGAATTACGCAGCACAGCTGGCAATTGTCAAGCAGATGACAGGCAGGAATCGTGCAGCTCAGCTGGCAATTGTCAAGCAGATGAGCAGACAGTAATCACGCAGCTCAGCAGGCCCAGATCACGTGACTGAGCATGCACTGTTCACGTGGCTGATCATACACTGATCACGTGATGATCATGCACTGATCACTTGGATATCATGCACTGATCACGTGGCTGATCATACACTGTTCACGTGTCTGACCATGCACTGATCACGTGGCTGATCATACACTGCTCACGTAACTGATCATGCACTGATCACGTGGCTATCATGCACTGATCACGTGGCTGAACATGCACTGTTCACGTGGCTGATCACACACCTGTCACGTGACATATCATGCACTGATCACGTGGCACTCATGCACTGATCACGTGGCTGATCATACTCTGCTCACGTAACTCATGCACACATCACGTGGCTATCATGCACTGCTCACGTGGCTCGTCATGGAATGATCACGTAGCAACCATATACTGGTCACGTGACTGATCATGCACTGATCACGTAAATGATCATGCACTGTTCACGTGACTGATCATGTACTGATCACGTGACTGATCATGCACTGATCACGTGGCTATCATGCACTGCTCACGTGGCTGATCATGCAACGATCACGTAGCAACCATGTACTGGTCACGTGACTGATCATGCACTGATCACGTAATTGATCCTGCACTGATCACGTGGCTCATCATGCACTGATCACGTGGCTGATCACACATGATCACGTGACTGATCATGCACTGATCACGTGGCTATCATGCACTGATCACGTGGCTGTCATGCACTGATCACGTGGATATCATGCACTGATCACGTGGCTGATCATACACTGATCACGTGACTGATCATGCACTGATCACGTGGCTATCATGCACTGATCACGTGGCTGATCATGCACTGATCACGTGGCTGATCACACACTGATCACGTGACTGATCATGCACTGATCACGTGGCATCATGCACTGATCACGTGGCTGATCATGCACTGATCACGTGACTCATGCATGATCACGTGGCTATCATGCACTGATCACGTGGCTGATCATGCATGATCACGCAGCTACCATGTACTGGTCACATGACTGATCATGCACTGATCACGTGACTGATCATGCACTGATCACGTGGCTATCATGCACTACTCACGTGGCTGATCATGCAATGATCATGTAGCTACCATGTACAGGTCACGTGAATGATCATACACCCATCAGGTGACTGATCATGCACTGATCACGTGGCTATCATGCACTGATCACGAGACTGATCATGCACTGATCACGTCTATATCATGCACTGATCACATGACTGCCCATGCACTGATCACGTGGATGATCATACACTAATCATGTGACAGATCATGCACTGATCACGTGGCTGATCATGCACTGATACCGTGACTGAGCATGGACTGATCACATGACTATCATGTAGTGATCACGTGACTTAATGGCGCTGATCATGTGACTGATCATGCGCTGATCATGTTTGCTATCATACACTGATCATGTGCCTCTGGAGGCAATAAACAAAGAGCTGAGTAGGCACGAATCAAACAGTCAGCAGGCAATAATCATGGAACTCAGGTGTGAGGAATCATGCTGCTCAGCTGGCAATAATCAAGCAGCTGAGCAGGCAGGAATTACGCAGCACAGCTGGCAATTGTCAAGCAGATGACAGGCAGGAATCGTGCAGCTCAGCTGGCAATTGTCAAGCAGATGAGCAGACAGTAATCACGCAGCTCAGCAGGCCCAGATCACGTGACTGAGCATGCACTGTTCACGTGGCTGATCATACACTGATCACGTGATGATCATGCACTGATCACTTGGATATCATGCACTGATCACGTGGCTGATCATACACTGTTCACGTGTCTGACCATGCACTGATCACGTGGCTGATCATACACTGCTCACGTAACTGATCATGCACTGATCACGTGGCTATCATGCACTGATCACGTGGCTGAACATGCACTGTTCACGTGGCTGATCACACACCTGTCACGTGACATATCATGCACTGATCACGTGGCACTCATGCACTGATCACGTGGCTGATCATACTCTGCTCACGTAACTCATGCACACATCACGTGGCTATCATGCACTGCTCACGTGGCTCGTCATGGAATGATCACGTAGCAACCATATACTGGTCACGTGACTGATCATGCAGATCACGTAAATGATCATGCACTGTTCACGTGACTGATCATGTACTGATCACGTGACTGATCATGCACTGATCACGTGGCTATCATGCTCTGCTCACGTGGCTGATCATGCAACGATCACGTAGCAACCATGTACTGGTCACGTGACTGATCATGCACTGATCACGTAATTGATCCTGCACTGATCACGTGGCTCATCATGCACTGATCACGTGGCTGATCACACATGTATCACGTGACTGATCATGCACTGATCACGTGGCTCATGCACTGATCACGTGGCTGTCATGCACTGATCACGTGGATATCATGCACTGATCACGTGGCTGATCACACACGTATCACATGACTGATCATGCACTGATCACGTGGCTATCATGCACTGATCACGTGGCTATCATGCACTGATCACGTGGCTGATCATGCAATGATCACGTAGCTACCATGTACTGGTCACGTGACTGATCATGCACTGATCACGTAATTGATCATGCACTGATCACGTGGCTGATCATGCACTGATCACGTGGCTGATCATGCACTGATCACGTGACTGATCATGCACTGATCACGTGACTGATCATGCACTGATCACGTGGCTGATCATGCACTGATCACGTGGCTGATCATGCACTGATCACGTGACTGATCATGCACTGATCACGTGACTGATCATGCACTGATCACGTGGCTATCATGCACTGCTCACGTGGCTGATCATGCCATGATCACGCAGCTACCATGTACTGGTCACATGACTGATCATGCACTGATCACGTGACTGATCATGCACTGATCACGTGGCTATCATGCACTACTCACGTGGCTGATCATGCAATGATCATGTAGCTACCATGTACAGGTCACGTGAATGATCATACACCCATCAGGTGACTGATCATGCACTGATCACGTGGCTATCATGCACTGATCACGAGACTGATCATGCACTGATCACGTCTATATCATGCACTGATCACATGACTGCCCATGCACTGATCACGTGGATGATCATACACTAATCATGTGACAGATCATGCACTGATCACGTGGCTGATCATGCACTGATACCGTGACTGAGCATGGACTGATCACATGACTATCATGTAGTGATCACGTGACTTAATGGCGCTGATCATGTGACTGATCATGCGCTGATCATGTTTGCTATCATACACTGATCATGTGCCTCTGGAGGCAATAAACAAAGAGCTGAGTAGGCACGAATCAAACAGTCAGCAGGCAATAATCATGGAACTCAGGTGTGAGGAATCATGCTGCTCAGCTGGCAATAATCAAGCAGCTGAGCAGGCAGGAATTACGCAGCACAGCTGGCAATTGTCAAGCAGATGACAGGCAGGAATCGTGCAGCTCAGCTGGCAATTGTCAAGCAGATGAGCAGACAGTAATCACGCAGCTCAGCAGGCCCAGATCACGTGACTGAGCATGCACTGTTCACGTGGCTGATCATACACTGATCACGTGATGATCATGCACTGATCACTTGGATATCATGCACTGATCACGTGGCTGATCATACACTGTTCACGTGTCTGACCATGCACTGATCACGTGGCTGATCATACACTGCTCACGTAACTGATCATGCACTGATCACGTGGCTATCATGCACTGATCACGTGGCTGAACATGCACTGTTCACGTGGCTGATCACACACCTGTCACGTGACATATCATGCACTGATCACGTGGCACTCATGCACTGATCACGTGGCTGATCATACTCTGCTCACGTAACTCATGCACACATCACGTGGCTATCATGCACTGCTCACGTGGCTCGTCATGGAATGATCACGTAGCAACCATATACTGGTCACGTGACTGATCATGCACTGATCACGTAAATGATCATGCACTGTTCACGTGACTGATCATGTACTGATCACGTGACTGATCATGCACTGATCACGTGGCTATCATGCTCTGCTCACGTGGCTGATCATGCAACGATCACGTAGCAACCATGTACTGGTCACGTGACTGATCATGCACTGATCACGTAATTGATCCTGCACTGATCACGTGGCTCATCATGCACTGATCACGTGGCTGATCACACATGATCACGTGACTGATCATGCACTGATCACGTGGCTATCATGCACTGATCACGTGGCTGTCATGCACTGATCACGTGGATATCATGCACTGATCACGTGGCTGATCATACACTGATCACGTGACTGATCATGCACTGATCACGTGGCTATCATGCACTGATCACGTGGCTGATCATGCACTGATCACGTGGCTGATCACACACTGATCACGTGACTATCATGCACTGATCACGTGGCATCATGCACTGATCACGTGGCTGATCATGCACTGATCACGTGACTCATGCATGATCACGTGGCTATCATGCACTGATCACGTGGCTGATCATGCATGATCACGCAGCTACCATGTACTGGTCACATGACTGATCATGCACTGATCACGTGACTGATCATGCACTGATCACGTGGCTATCATGCACTACTCACGTGGCTGATCATGCAATGATCATGTAGCTACCATGTACAGGTCACGTGAATGATCATACACCCATCAGGTGACTGATCATGCACTGATCACGTGGCTATCATGCACTGATCACGAGACTGATCATGCACTGATCACGTATATCATGCACTGATCACATGACTGCCCATGCACTGATCACGTGGATGATCATACACTAATCATGTGACAGATCATGCACTGATCACGTGGCTGATCATGCACTGATACCGTGACTGAGCATGGACTGATCACATGACTATCATGTAGTGATCACGTGACTTAATGGCGCTGATCATGTGACTGATCATGCGCTGATCATGTTTGCTATCATACACTGATCATGTGCCTCTGGAGGCAATAAACAAAGAGCTGAGTAGGCACGAATCAAACAGTCAGCAGGCAATAATCATGGAACTCAGGTGTGAGGAATCATGCTGCTCAGCTGGCAATAATCAAGCAGCTGAGCAGGCAGGAATTACGCAGCACAGCTGGCAATTGTCAAGCAGATGACAGGCAGGAATCGTGCAGCTCAGCTGGCAATTGTCAAGCAGATGAGCAGACAGTAATCACGCAGCTCAGCAGGCCCAGATCACGTGACTGAGCATGCACTGTTCACGTGGCTGATCATACACTGATCACGTGATGATCATGCACTGATCACTTGGATATCATGCACTGATCACGTGGCTGATCATACACTGTTCACGTGTCTGACCATGCACTGATCACGTGGCTGATCATACACTGCTCACGTAACTGATCATGCACTGATCACGTGGCTATCATGCACTGATCACGTGGCTGAACATGCACTGTTCACGTGGCTGATCACACACCTGTCACGTGACATATCATGCACTGATCACGTGGCACTCATGCACTGATCACGTGGCTGATCATACTCTGATCACGTAACTCATGCACACATCACGTGGCTATCATGCACTGCTCACGAATGATCACTGCAACCACTGGCGTGACTGAATGCAAAGATCACGTAGCTGTTCACCATCATGTACTGGTCACGTGACTGATCATGCACTGATCACATGTACTGGTCAACTGATCATGCACTGATCACGTAATTGATCATGCACTGATCATGCACTGATCACTGATCATGCACTGATCATCATGCACTGATCACTGTCATGCACTGATCACGTGGATATCATGCACTGATCACGTGGCTGATCATGCACTGATCACGTGGCTATCATGCACTGATCACGTGGCTGATCATGCACTGATCACTGCTGATCATGCACTGATCACGTGGCTGATCATGCACTGATCACGTGCCTGATCATGCACTGATCACGTGGCTGATCATGCACTGATCACGTGACTGATCATGCACTGATCACGTGTCTGATCATGCACTGATCACGTGGCTATCATGCACTGCTCACGTGGCTGGCATGATCACGCAGCTACCATGTACTGGTCACATGACTGATCATGCACTGATCACGTGACTGATCATGCAGTGATCACGTGGCTATCATGCACTACTCACGTGGCTGATCATGCAATGATCATGTAGCTACCATGTACAGGTCACGTGAATGATCATACACCCATCAGGTGACTGATCATGCACTGATCACGTGGCTATCATGCACTGATCACGAGACTGATCATGCACTGATCACGTCTATATCATGCACTGATCACATGACTGCCCATGCACTGATCACGTGGATGATCATACACTAATCATGTGACAGATCATGCACTGATCACGTGGCTGATCATGCACTGATACCGTGACTGAGCATGGACTGATCACATGACTATCATGTAGTGATCACGTGACTTAATGGCGCTGATCATGTGACTGATCATGCGCTGATCATGTTTGCTATCATACACTGATCATGTGCCTCTGGAGGCAATAAACAAAGAGCTGAGTAGGCACGAATCAAACAGTCAGCAGGCAATAATCATGGAACTCAGCTGTGAGGAATCATGCTGCTCAGCTGGCAATAATCAAGCAGCTGAGCAGGCAGGAATTACGCAGCACAGCTGGCAATTGTCAAGCAGATGACAGGCAGGAATCGTGCAGCTCAGCTGGCAATTGTCAAGCAGATGAGCAGACAGTAATCACGCAGCTCAGCAGGCCCAGATCACGTGACTGAGCATGCACTGTTCACGTGGCTGATCATACACTGATCACGTGATGATCATGCACTGATCACTTGGATATCATGCACTGATCACGTGGCTGATCATACACTGTTCACGTGTCTGACCATGCACTGATCACGTGGCTGATCATACACTGCTCACGTAACTGATCATGCACTGATCACGTGGCTATCATGCACTGATCACGTGGCTGAACATGCACTGTTCACGTGGCTGATCACACACCTGTCACGTGACTATCATGCACTGATCACGTGGAACTCATGCACTGATCACGTGGCTGATCATACTCTGCTCACGTAACTGATCATGCACTGATCACGTGGCTGATCATGCACTGATCACGTGGCTGATCACACTGTCACGTGACTATCATGCACTGATCACGTGGCATCATGCACTGATCACGTGGCTGATCATGCACTGATCACGTGACTCATGCACTGATCACGTGGCTATCATGCACTGATCACGTGGCTGATCATGCAATGATCACGTAGCAACCATGTACTGATCACGTGACTGATCATGCACTGATCACGTAACTGATCATGCACTGATCACGTGACTGATCATGCACTGATCACGTGACTGATCATGCACTGATCACGTGGCTATCATGCACTGATCACGTGGCTGATCATGCAACGATCACGTAGCAACATGTACTGGTCACGTGACTGATCATGCACTGATCACGGCTGATCATGCACTGATCACGTGGCTGATCATGCACTGATCACGTGGCTGATCACACATGATCACGTGACTGATCATGCACTGATCACGTGGCTATCATGCACTGATCACGTGGCTGATCATGCACTGATCACGTGGATATCATGCACTGATCACGTGGCTGATCATGCACTGATCACGTGACTGATCATGCACTGATCACGTGGCTATCATGCACTGATCACGTGGCTGATCATGCACTGATCACGTGGCTGATCATGCACTGATCACGTGACTGATCATGCACTGATCACGTGGATCATGCACTGATCACGTGGCTGATCATGCACTGATCACGTAACTCATGCACTGATCACGTGGCTATCATGCACTGATCACGTGGCTGATCATGCACTGATCACGTGGCTGATCATGCACTGATCACGTGACTGATCATGCACTGATCACGTGACTGATCATGCACTGATCACGTGACTGATCATGCACTGATCACGTGACTGATCATGCACTGATCACGTGGCTATCATGCACTGATCACGTGGCTGATCATGCACTGATCACGTGGATATCATGCACTGATCACGTGGCTGATCATGCACGATCACGTGACTGATCATGCACTGATCACGTGGCTATCATGCACTGATCACGTGGCTATCATGCACTGATCACGTGGCTGATCATGCAATGATCACGTAGCTACCATGCACTGATCACGTGACTGATCATGCACTGATCACGTAGCTGATCATGCACTGATCACGTGGCTGATCATGCACTGATCACGTGGCTGATCATGCACTGATCACGTGACTGATCATGCACTGATCACGTGACTGATCATGCACTGATCACGTGGCTATCATGCACTGATCACGTGGCTGATCATGCACTGATCACGTGGCTGGCATGCACTGATCACGTGGCTGATCATGCACTGATCACGTGACTGATCATGCACTGATCACGTGGTGATCATGCACTGATCACGTGGCTATCATGCACTGCTCACGTGGCTGATCATGCATGATCACGCAGCTACCATGTACTGGTCACATGACTGATCATGCACTGATCACGTGACTGATCATGCACTGATCACGTGGCTATCATGCACTACTCACGTGGCTGATCATGCAATGATCATGTAGCTACCATGTACAGGTCACGTGAATGATCATACACCCATCAGGTGACTGATCATGCACTGATCACGTGGCTATCATGCACTGATCACGAGACTGATCATGCACTGATCACGTCTATATCATGCACTGATCACATGACTGCCCATGCACTGATCACGTGGATGATCATACACTAATCATGTGACAGATCATGCACTGATCACGTGGCTGATCATGCACTGATACCGTGACTGAGCATGGACTGATCACATGACTATCATGTAGTGATCACGTGACTTAATGGCGCTGATCATGTGACTGATCATGCGCTGATCATGTTTGCTATCATACACTGATCATGTGCCTCTGGAGGCAATAAACAAAGAGCTGAGTAGGCACGAATCAAACAGTCAGCAGGCACCAATCATGGAACTCAGGTGTGAGGAATCATGCTGCTCAGCTGGCAATAATCAAGCAGCTGAGCAGGCAGGAATTACGCAGTACAGCTGGCAATTGTCAAGCAGATGAGCAGACAGTAATCACGCAGCTCAGCAGGCCCAGATCACGTGACTGAGCATGCACTGTTCACGTGGCTGATCATACACTGATCACGTGATGATCATGCACTGATCACTGGATATCATGCACTGATCACGTGGCTGATCATACACTGTTCACGTGTCTGACCATGCACTGATCACGTGGCTGATCATACACTGCTCACGTAACTGATCATGCACTGATCACGTGGCTATCATGCACTGATCACGTGGCTGAACATGCACTGTTCACGTGGCTGATCACACACCTGTCACGTGACATATCATGCACTGATCACGTGGCACTCATGCACTGATCACGTGGCTGATCATACTCTGCTCACGAATCATGCACACATCACGTGGCTATCATGCACTGCTCACGTGGCTCTCATGGAATGATCACGTAGCAACCATATACTGGTCACGTGACTGATCATGCACAGATCACGAATGATCATGCACTGTTCACGTGACTGATCATGTACTGATCACGTGACTGATCATGCACTGATCACGTGGCTATCATGCTCTGCTCACGTGGCTGATCATGCAATGATCACGTAGCAACCATGTACTGGTCACGTGACTGATCATGCACTGATCACGTAATTGATCCTGCACTGATCACGTGGCTCATCATGCACTGATCACGTGGCTGATCACACATATCACGTGACTGATCATGCACTGATCACGTGGCTATCATGCACTGATCACGTGGCTGCATGCACTGATCACGTGGATATCATGCACTGATCACGTGGCTGATCACACACGTATCACATGACTGATCATGCACTGATCACGTGGCTATCATGCACTGATCACGTGGCATCATGCACTGATCACGTGGCTGATCAGGCAATGATCCTACCATGTACTGGTCACGTGACTGATCATGCACATGATCACGTGAATTGATCATGCACTGATCACGTGGCTGATCATGCACTGATCACGTGGCTGATCATACACTGATCACATAACTGATCATGCACTGATCACGTGGCTGATCATGCACTGATCACGTGACTGATCACTGGCTGACATACACTGATCACGTGACTGATCATGCACTGATCACGTGCTGATCATGCACTGATCACGTGGCTGATCATGCACTGATCACGTGACTGATCATGCACTGATCTCGTTCTGATCATGCACTGATCACGTGGCTATCATGCACTGCTCACGTGGCTGATCATGCCATGATCACGCAGCTACCATGTACTGGTCACATGACTGATCATGCACTGATCACGTGACTGATCATGCAGTGATCACGTGGCTATCATGACTACTCACGTGGCTGATCATGCAATGATCATGTAGCTACCATGTACAGGTCACGTGAATGATCATACACCCATCAGGTGACTGATCATGCACTGATCACGTGGCTATCATGCACTGATCACGAGACTGATCATGCACTGATCACGTCTATATCATGCACTGATCACATGACTGCCCGCACTGATCACGTGGATGATCATACACTAATCTTGTGACAGATCATGCACTGATCACGTGGCTGATCATGCACTGATACCGTGACTGAGCATGGACTGATCACATGACTATCATGTAGTGATCACGTGACTTAATGGCGCTGATCATGTGACTGATCATGCGCTGATCATGTTTGCTATCATACACTGATCATGTGCCTCTGGAGGCAATAAACAAAGAGCTGAGTAGGCACGAATCAAACAGTCAGCAGGCAATAATCATGGAACTCAGGTGTGAATCATGCTGCTCAGCTGGCAATAATCAAGCAGCTGAGCAGGCAGGAATTACGCAGCACAGCTGGCAATTGTCAAGCAGATGACAGGCAGGAATCGTGCAGCTCAGCTGGCAATTGTCAAGCAGATGAGCAGACAGTAATCACGCAGCTCAGCAGGCCCAGATCACGTGACTGAGCATGCACTGTTCACGTGGCTGATCATACACTGATCACGGATGATCATGCACTGATCACTTGGATATCATGCACTGATCACGTGGCTGATCATACACTGTTCACGTGTCTGACCATGCACTGATCACGTGGCTGATCATACACTGCTCACGTAACTGATCATGCACTGATCACGTGGCTATCATGCACTGATCACGTGGCTGAACATGCACTGTTCACGTGGCTGATCACACACCTGTCACGTGACATATCATGCACTGATCACGTGGCACTGCACTGATCACGTGGCTGATCATACTGCTCACGAACTCATGCACACATCACGCATGACTGCATCACTGCTACGTATCGCGGAATGATCATGGTGAGCAACCATATATACTTCACGTGACTGATCATGCAAGATCACGTGAATGATCATGCACTGTTCACGTGACTGATCATGTACTGATCACGTGACTGATCATGCACTGATCACGTGGCTATCATGCACTGCTCACGTGGCTGATCATGCACTGATCACGAGCAACATGCACTGTCACGTGACTGATCATGCACTGATCACGTAACTGATCCTGCACTGATCACGTGGCTCATCATGCACTGATCACGTGGCTGATCACACATGTATCACGTGACTGATCATGCACTGATCACGTGGTATCGCACTGATCACGTGGCTGTCATGCACTGATCACGTGGATATCATGCACTGATCACGTGGCTGATCACACACGATCACATGACTGATCATGCACTGATCACGTGGCTATCATGCACTGATCACGTGGCTATCATGCACTGATCACGGCTGATCAGGCAATGATCACGAGCTACCATGTACTGGTCACGAACTGATCATGCACTGATCACGAATTGATCATGCACTGATCACGTGGCTGATCATGCACTGATCACGTGGCATCATGCACTGATCACATAACTGATCATGCACTGATCACGACTGATCATGCACTGATCACGTGGCTATCATGCACTGATCACGTGGCTGACATACACTGATCACGTGACTGATCATGCACTGATCACGTGGCTGATCATGCACTGATCACGTGACTGATCATGCACTGATCACGTGTCTGATCATGCACTGATCACGTGGCTATCATGCACTGCTCACGTGGCTGATCATGCATGATCACGCAGCTACCATGTACTGTCACATGACTGATCATGCACTGATCACGTGACTGATCATGCACTGATCACGTGGCTATCATGCACTACTCACGTGGCTGATCATGCAATGATCATGTAGCTACCATGTACAGGTCACGTGAATGATCATACCCATCAGGTGACTGATCATGCACTGATCACGTGGCTATCATGCACTGATCACGTGACTGATCATGCACTGATCACGTCTATATCATGCACTGATCACATGACTGCCCTGCACTGATCACGTGGATGATCATACACTAATCTTGTGACAGATCATGCACTGATCACGTGGCTGATCATGCACTGATACCGTGACTGAGCATGGACTGATCACATGACTATCATGTAGTGATCACGTGACTTAATGGCGCTGATCATGTGACTGATCATGCGCTGATCATGTTTGCTATCATACACTGATCATGTGCCTCTGGAGGCAATAAACAAAGAGCTGAGTAGGTACGAATCAAACAGTCAGCAGGCAATAATCATGGAACTCAGGTGTGAGGAATCATGCTGCTCAGCTGGCAATAATCAAGCAGCTGAGCAGGCAGGAATTACGCAGCACAGCTGCATTGTCAAGCAGATGACAGGCAGGAATCGTGCAGCTCAGCTGGCATTGTCAAGCAGATGCAGACAGTAATCACGCAGCTCAGCAGGCCCAGATCACGTGACTGAGCATGCACTGTTCACGTGGCTGATCATACACTGATCACGTGATGATCATGCACTGATCACGGATATCATGCACTGATCACGGCTGATCATACACTGTTCACGTGTCTGACCATGCACTGATCACGTGGCTGATCATACACTGATCACGTAACTGATCATGCACTGATCACGTGGCTATCATGCACTGATCACGTGGCTGAACATGCACTGTTCACGTGGCTGATCACACACCTGTCACGTGACATATCATGCACTGATCACGTGGCACTCATGCACTGATCACGTGGCTGATCATACTCTGCTCACGTAACTCATGCACACATCACGTGGCTATCATGCACTGCTCACGTGGCTCGTCATGGAATGATCACGTAGCAACCATATACTGGTCACGTGACTGATCATGCACTGATCACGTAAATGATCATGCACTGATCACGTGACTGATCATGCACTGATCACGTGACTGATCATGCACTGATCACGTGGCTATCATGCACTGCTCACGTGGCTGATCATGCAACGATCACGTAGCAACCATGTACTGGTCACGTGACTGATCATGCACTGATCACGTAATTGATCATGCACTGATCACGTGGCTCATCATGCACTGATCACGTGGCTGATCACACATGTATCATGACTGATCATGCACTGATCCGTGGCTCATGCACTGATCACGTGGCTATCATGCACTGATCACGTGGCTATCATGCACTGATCACGTGCTGATCACACGATCACGTGTGACTGATCGCACTGATCACTGATCATGCACTGATCACGTGGCTGATCATGCACTGATCACGTGGCTGATCATGCACTGATCACGTAACTGATCATGCACTGATCACGTGCTGATCATGCACTGATCACGTGGCATCACTGCAGCTGATCACGATGCTGGCTGGATCACGTGACTGATCATGCACTGATCACGTAACTGATCATGCACTGATCACGTGGCTGATCATGCACTGATCACGTGGCTGATCATGCACTGATCACGTAACTGATCATGCACTGATCACGTGGCTGATCATGCACTGATCACGCTGATCTGATCACTGCATCATGCATGATCTGACTGATCATGCACTGATCACGTGGCTATCATGCACTGATCACGTGTCTGATCATGCCATGATCACGAAGCTACCATGTACTGGTCACATGACTGATCATGCACTGATCACGTGACTGATCATGCAGTGATCACGTGGCTATCATGCACTACTCACGTGGCTGATCATGCAATGATCATGTAGCTACCATGTACAGGTCACGTGAATGATCATACACCCATCAGGTGACTGATCATGCACTGATCACGTGGCTATCATGCACTGATCACGAGACTGATCATGCACTGATCACGTCTATATCATGCACTGATCACATGACTGCCCATGCACTGATCACGTGGATGATCATACACTAATCATGTGACAGATCATGCACTGATCACGTGGCTGATCATGCACTGATACCGTGACTGAGCATGGACTGATCACATGACTATCATGTAGTGATCACGTGACTTAATGGCGCTGATCATGTGACTGATCATGCGCTGATCATGTTTGCTATCATACACTGATCATGTGCCTCTGGAGGCAATAAACAAAGAGCTGAGTAGGCACGAATCAAACAGTCAGCAGGCAATAATCATGGAACTCAGGTGTGAGGAATCATGCTGCTCAGCTGGCAATAATCAAGCAGCTGAACAGGCAGGAATTACGCAGCACAGCTGGCAATTGTCAAGCAGATGACAGGCAGGAATCGTGCAGCTCAGCTGGCAATTGTCAAGCAGATGAGCAGACAGTAATCACGCAGCTCAGCAGGCCCTGATCACGTGACTGAGCATGCACTGTTCACGTGGCTGATCATACACTGATCACGTGATGATCATGCACTGATCACTTGGATATCATGCACTGATCACGTGGCTGATCATACACTGTTCACGTGTCTGACCATGCACTGATCACGTGGCTGATCATACACTGCTCACGACTGATCATGCACTGATCACGTGGCTATCATGCACTGATCACGTGGCTGAACATGCACTGTTCACGTGGCTGATCACACACCTGTCACGTGACATATCATGCACTGATCACGTGGCACTCATGCACTGATCACGTGGCTGATCATACTCTGCTCACGTAACTCATGCACACATCACGTGGCTATCATGCACTGCTCACGCTGGTCATGGAATGATCACGTAGCAACCATATACTGGTCACGTGACTGATCATGCACTGATCACGTAAATGATCATGCACTGATCACGTGACTGATCATGCACTGATCACGTGACTGATCATGCACTGATCACGTGGCTATCATGCTCTGCTCACGTGGCTGATCATGCAACGATCACGTAGCAACCATGTACTGGTCACGTGACTGATCATGCACTGATCACGAATTGATCCATGCACTGATCACGTGGCTCATCATGCACTGATCACGTGGCTGATCACATGATCACGTGACTGATCATGCACTGATCACGTGGCTATCATGCACTGATCACGTGGCTGTCATGCACTGATCACGTGGATATCATGCACTGATCGCGTGGCTGATCACACACGTATCACATGACTGATCATGCACTGATCACGTGGCTATCATGCACTGATCACGCTATCATGCACTGATCACGTGGCTGATCATGCAATGATCACGTGGCTACCATGTACTGGTCACGTGACTGATCATGCACTGATCACGTAATTGATCATGCACTGATCACGTGGCTGATCATGCACTGATCACGTGGCTGATCATGCACTGATCACGTAACTGATCATGCACTGATCATGTGACTGATCATGCACTGATCACGTGGCTGATCATGCACTGATCACGTGGCTGATCATGCACTGATCACGTGACTGATCATGCACTGATCACGTGGTCTGATCATGCACTGATCACGTGGCTATCATGCACTGCTCACGCATGATCATGCCATGATCACGCAGCCATGTACTGGTCACATGACTGATCATGCACTGATCACGTGACTGATCATGCACTGATCACGTGGCTATCATGCACTACTCACGTGGCTGATCATGCAATGATCATGTAGCTACCATGTACAGGTCACGTGAATGATCATACACCCATCAGGTGACTGATCATGCACTGATCACGTGGCTATCATGCACTGATCACGGACTGATCATGCACTGATCACGTCTATATCATGCACTGATCACATGACTGCCCATGCACTGATCACGTGGATGATCATACACTAATCTTATGACAGATCATGCACTGATCACGTGGCTGATCATGCACTGATACCGTGACTGAGCATGGACTGATCACACGACTATCATGTAGTGATCACGTGACTTAATGGCGCTGATCATGTGACTGATCATGCGCTGATCATGTTTGCTATCATACACTGATCATGTGCCTCTGGAGGCAATAAACAAAGAGCTGAGTAGGCACGAATCAAACAGTCAGCAGGCATAATCATGGAACTCAGGTGTGAGGAATCATGCTGCTCAGCTGGCAATAATCAAGCAGCTGAGCAGGCAGGAATTACGCAGCACAGCTGGCAATTGTCAAGCAGATGACAGGCAGGAATCGTGCAGCTCAGCTGGCAATTGTCAAGCAGATGAGCAGACAGTAATCACGCAGCTCAGCAGGCCCTGATCACGTGACTGAGCATGCACTGTTCACGTGGCTGATCATACACTGATCACGTGATGATCATGCACTGATCACGTGGATATCATGCACTGATCACGTGGCTGATCATACACTGTTCACGTGTCTGACCATGCACTGATCACGTGGCTGATCATACACTGCCTACGTAACTGATCATGCACTGATCACGTGGCTATCATGCACTGATCACGTGGCTGAACATGCACTGTTCACGTGGCTGATCACACACTGTCACGTGACATATCATGCACTGATCACGTGGCACTCATGCACTGATCACGTGGCTGATCACTGCTCACGTAACTCATGCACACATCACGTGGCTATCATGCACTGCTCACGTGGCTCGTCATGGAATGATCACGAAAACCATATACTGGTCACGTGACTGATCATGCACTGATCACGTAAATGATCATGCACTGTTCACGTGACTGATCATGCACTGATCACGTGACTGATCATGCACTGATCACGTGGCTATCATGCACTGATCACGTGGCTGATCATGCACTGATCACGTAGCAACCATGTACTGTCACGTGACTGATCATGCACTGATCACGTAATTGATCATGCACTGATCACGTGGCTCATCATGCACTGATCACGTGGCTGATCACACATGTATCACGTGACTGATCATGCACTGATCACGTGGCTATCATGCACTGATCACGTGGCTGATCATGCACTGATCACGTGGATATCATGCACTGATCACGTGGCTGATCACACACGATCACGTGACTGATCATGCACTGATCACGTGGCTATCATGCACTGATCACGTGGCTGATCATGCACTGATCACGTGCTGATCATGCACTGATCACGTGACTGATCATGCACTGATCACGTACTGATCATGCACTGATCACGTGATGCACTGATCACGTGGATCATGCACTGATCACGTGGCTGATCATGCACTGATCACGAGCTCATGCACTGATCACGTGACTGATCATGCACTGATCACGTGACTGATCATGCACTGATCACGTGGCTATCATGCACTGATCACGTGGCTGATCATGCACTGATCACGTGACTGATCATGCACTGATCACGTGGCTGATCATGCACTGATCACGTGGCTGATCATGCACTGATCACGTGGCTGATCATGCACTGATCACGTGACTGATCATGCACTGATCACGTGACTGATCATGCACTGATCACGTGGCTATCATGCACTGCTCACGTGGCTGATCATGCCATGATCACGCAGCTACCATGTACTGGTCACATGACTGATCATGCACTGATCACGTGACTGATCATGCAGTGATCACGTGGCTATCATGCACTACTCACGTGGCTGATCATGCAATGATCATGTAGCTACCATGTACAGGTCACGTGAATGATCATACACCCATCAGGTGACTGATCATGCACTGATCACGTGGCTATCATGCACTGATCACGAGACTGATCATGCACTGATCACGTCTATATCATGCACTGATCACATGACTGCCCATGCACTGATCACGTGGATGATCATACACTAATCATGTGACAGATCATGCACTGATCACGTGGCTGATCATGCACTGATACCGTGACTGAGCATGGACTGATCACATGACTATCATGTAGTGATCACGTGACTTAATGGCGCTGATCATGTGACTGATCATGCGCTGATCATGTTTGCTATCATACACTGATCATGTGCCTCTGGAGGCAATAAACAAAGAGCTGAGTAGGCACGAATCAAACAGTCAGCAGGCAATAATCATGGAACTCAGGTGTGAGGAATCATGCTGCTCAGCTGGCAATAATCAAGCAGCTGAGCAGGCAGGAATTACGCAGCACAGCTGGCAATTGTCAAGCAGATGACAGGCAGGAATCGTGCAGCTCAGCTGGCAATTGTCAAGCAGATGAGCAGACAGTAATCACGCAGCTCAGCAGGCCCAGATCACGTGACTGAGCATGCACTGTTCACGTGGCTGATCATACACTGATCACGTGATGATCATGCACTGATCACTTGGATATCATGCACTGATCACGTGGCTGATCATACACTGTTCACGTGTCTGACCATGCACTGATCACGTGGCTGATCATACACTGCTCACGTAACTGATCATGCACTGATCACGTGGCTATCATGCACTGATCACGTGGCTGAACATGCACTGTTCACGTGGCTGATCACACACCTGTCACGTGACATATCATGCACTGATCACGTGGCACTCATGCACTGATCACGTGGCTGATCATACTCTGCTCACGTAACTCATGCACACATCACGTGGCTATCATGCACTGCTCACGTGGCTGTCATGGAATGATCACGTAGCAACCATATACTGGTCACGTGACTGATCATGCACTGATCACGTAAATGATCATGCACTGTTCACGTGACTGATCATGTACTGATCACGTGACTGATCATGCACTGATCACGTGGCTATCATGCTATGCTCACGTGGCTGATCATGCAACGATCACGTAGCAACCATGTACTGGTCACGTGACTGATCATGCACTGATCACGTAATTGATCTTGCACTGATCACGTGGCTCATCATGCACTGATCACGTGGCTGATCACACATGGATCACGTGACTGATCATGCACTGAGCACGTGGCTATCATGCACTGATCACGTGGCTGTCATGCACTGATCACGTGGATATCATGCACTGATCACGTGGCTGATCACACACGATCACATGACTGATCATGCACTGATCACGTGGCTATCATGCACTGATCACGTGGCTATCATGCACTGATCACGTGGCTGATCATGCAATGATCACGTAGCTACCATGTACTGGTCACGTGACTGATCATGCACTGATCACGACTGATCATGCACTGATCACGTGGCTGATCATGCACTGATCACGTGGCTGATCATGCACTGATCACGTGACTGATCATGCACTGATCACGACTGATCATGCACTGATCACGTGACTGATCATGCACTGATCACGTGCTGATCATGCACTGATCACGTGACTGATCATGCACTGATCACGTGGCTGATCATGCACTGATCACGTGACTGATCATGCACTGATCACGTGGCTATCATGCACTGATCACGTGGCTATCATGCACTGATCACGTGGCTGATCATGCACTGATCACGTGACTGATCATGCACTGATCACGTGGCTGATCATGCACTGATCACGTGATCATGCACTGATCACGTGACTGATCATGCACTGATCACGTCTATATCATGCACTGATCACATGACTGCCCATGCACTGATCACGTGGATGATCATACACTAATCTTGTGACAGATCATGCACTGATCACGTGGCTGATCATGCACTGATACCGTGACTGAGCATGGACTGATCACATGACTATCATGTAGTGATCACGTGACTTAATGGCGCTGATCATGTGACTGATCATGCGCTGATCATGTTTGCTATCATACACTGATCATGTGCCTCTGGAGGCAATAAACAAAGAGCTGAGTAGGCACGAATCAAACAGTCAGCAGGCAATAATCATGGAACTCAGGTGTGAGGAATCATGCTACTCAGCTGGCAATAATCAAGCAGCTGAGCAGGCAGGAATTACGCAGCACAGCTGGCAATTGTCAAGCAGATGACAGGCAGGAATCGTGCAGCTCAGCTGGCAATTGTCAAGCAGATGAGCAGACAGTAATCACGCAGCTCAGCAGGCCCTGATCACGTGACTGAGCATGCACTGTTCACGTGGCTGATCATACACTGATCACGTGATGATCATGCACTGATCACGTGGCTATCATGCACTGATCACGTGGCTGATCATGCACTGTTCACGTGGCTGATCACACACTGATCACGTGAATGATCATGCACTGATCACGTGGCATCATGCACTGATCACGTGGCTGATCATACTGATCACGAATCATGCACACATCACGTGGCTATCATGCACTGATCACGTGGCTCAATCATGGAATGATCACGTAGCAACCATATACTGGTCACGTGACTGATCATGCACTGATCACGTGAATGATCATGCACTGATCACGTGACTGATCATGCACTGATCACGTGACTGATCATGCACTGATCACGTGGCTATCATGCACTGCTCACGTGGCTGATCATGCAACGATCACGTAGCAACCATGTACTGGTCACGTGACTGATCATGCACTGATCACGTAATTGATCATGCACTGATCACGTGGCTATCATGCACTGATCACGTGGCTGATCACACATGATCACGTGACTGATCATGCACTGATCACGTATCATGCACTGATCACGCGGCTGTCATGCACTGATCACGTGGATATCATGCACTGATCACGTGGCTGATCACACATATCACGTGACTGATCATGCACTGATCACGTGATGATCATGCACTGATCACGTGGCTATCATGCACTGATCACGTGGCTGATCATGCACTGATCACGTAACTGATCATGCACTGATCACGTGATGATCATGCACTGATCACGTGGCTGATCATGCACTGATCACGTGGCTGATCATGCACTGATCACGTGACTGATCATGCACTGATCACGTGGCTGATCATGCACTGATCACGTGGCTATCATGCACTGATCACGTGGCTGATCACACACTGATCACGTGACTGATCATGCACTGATCACGTGACTGATCATGCACTGATCACGTGGCTATCATGCACTGATCACGTGGCTGATCATGCACTGATCACGTAACTGATCATGCACTGATCACGTGACTGATCATGCACTGATCACGTGACTGATCATGCACTGATCACGTGGCTATCATGCACTACTCACGGCTGATCATGCAATGATCACGTAGCTACCATGTACAGGTCACGTGAATGATCATACACCCATCAGGTGACTGATCATGCACTGATCACGTGGCTATCATGCACTGATCACGAGACTGATCATGCACTGTTCACGCCTATATCATGCACTGATCACATGACTGCCCATGCACTGATCACGTGGATGATCATACACTAATCATGTGACAGATCATGCACTGATCACGTGGCTGATCATGCACTGATACCGTGACTGAGCATGGACTGATCACATGACTATCATGTAGTGATCACGTGACTTAATGGCGCTGATCATGTGACTGATCATGCGCTGATCATGTTTGCTATCATACACTGATCATGTGCCTCTGGAGGCAATAAACAAAGAGCTGAGTAGGCACGAATCAAACAGTCAGCAGGCAATAATCATGGAACTCAGGTGTGAGGAATCATGCTACTCAGCTGGCAATAATCAAGCAGCTGAGCAGGCAGGAATTACGCAGCACAGCTGGCAATTGTCAAGCAGATGACAGGCAGGAATCGTGCAGCTCAGCTGGCAATTGTCAAGCAGATGAGCAGACAGTAATCACGCAGCTCAGCAGGCCCTGATCACGTGACTGAGCATGCACTGTTCACGTGGCTGATCATACACTGATCACGTGATGATCATGCACTGATCACGTGGCTATCATGCACTGATCACGTGGCTGATCATGCACTGTTCACGTGGCTGATCACACACTGATCACGTGGCTGATCATGCACTGATCACGTGGCATCATGCACTGATCACGTGGCTGATCATACTATCACGAACTCATGCACACATCACGGCTATCATGCACTGATCACGTGGCTCATGCAATGATCACGTAGCAACCATATACTGGTCACGTGACTGATCATGCACTGATCACGTAAATGATCATGCACTGATCACGTGACTGATCATGCACTGATCACGTGACTGATCATGCACTGATCACGTGGCTATCATGCACTGCTCACGTGGCTGATCATGCACGATCACGAGCAACCATGTACTGGTCACGTGACTGATCATGCACTGATCACGTAATTGATCATGCACTGATCACGTGGCTGATCATGCACTGATCACGTGGCTGATCATGCACTGATCACGTGACTGATCATGCACTGATCACGTGGCTATCATGCACTGATCACGTGGCTGTCATGCACTGATCACGTGGATATCATGCACTGATCACGTGGCTGATCACACACGATCACATGACTGATCATGCACTGATCACGTGGCTATCATGCACTGATCACGTGGGTATCATGCACTGATCACGTGGCTGATCATGCAATGATCACGAGCTACATGTACTGTCACGTGACTGATCATGCACTGATCACGAACTGATGCACTGATCATGGCTGATCATGCACTGATCACGTGGCTGATCATGCACTGATCACGTGACTGATCATGCACTGATCACGCTATCATGCACTGATCACTTGGCTGACATACTGATCACGCTGTGATCATGCACTGATCACGTGGCTGATCATGCACTGATCACGTGACTGATCATGCACTGATCACGTGGTGATCATGCACTGATCACGTGGCTATCATGCACTGCTCACGTGGCTGATCATGCCATGATCACGCAGCTACCATGTACTGGTCGCATGACTGATCATGCACTGATCACGTGACTGATCATGCAGTGATCACGTGCTATCATGCACTACTCACGTGGCTGATCATGCAATGATCATGTAGCTACCATGTACAGGTCACGTGAATGATCATACACCCATCAGGTGACTGATCATGCACTGATCACGTGGCTATCATGCACTGATCACAGACTGATCATGCACTGATCACGCCTATATCATGCACTGATCACATGACTCCCATGCACTGATCACGTGGATGATCATACACTAATCTTGCGACAGATCATGCACTGATCACGTGGCTGATCATGCACTGATACCGTGACTGAGCATGGACTGATCACATGACTATCATGTAGTGATCACGTGACTTAATGGCGCTGATCATGTGACTGATCATGCGCTGATCATGTTTGCTATCATACACTGATCATGTGCCTCTGGAGGCAATAAACAAAGAGCTGAGTAGGCACGAATCAAACAGTCAGCAGGCAATAATCATGGAACTCAGTGTGAGGAATCATGCTGCTCAGCTGGCAATAATCAAGCAGCTGAACAGGCAGGAATTACGCAGCACAGCTGGCAATTGTCAAGCAGATGACAGGCAGGAATCGTGCAGCTCAGCTGGCAATTGTCAAGCAGATGAGCAGACAGTAATCACGCAGCTCAGCAGGCCCAGATCACGTGACTGAGCATGCACTGTTCACGTGGCTGATCATACACTGATCACGTGATTCATGCACTGATCACTTGGATATCATGCACTGATCACGTGGCTGATCATACACTGTTCACGTGTCTGACCATGCACTGATCACGTGGCTGATCATACACTGCTCACGTAACTGATCATGCACTGATCACGTGGCTATCATGCACTGATCACGTGGCTGAACATGCACTGTTCACGTGGCTGATCACACACCTGTCACGTGACATATCATGCACTGATCACGTGGCACTCATGCACTGATCACGTGGCTGATCATACTCTGCTCACGTAACTCATGCACACATCACGTGGCTATCATGCACTGCTCACGGTCGCTCATGGAATGATCACGAGCTACCATATACTGGTCACGTGACTGATCATGCACAGATCACAAATGATCATGCACTGTTCACGTGACTGATCATACTGATCACGTGACTGATCATGCACTGATCACGTGGCTATCATGCACTGCTCACGTGGCTGATCATGCAACGATCACGTAGCAACCATGTACTGGTCACGTGACTGATCATGCACTGATCACGTAATTGATCCTGCACTGATCACGTGGCTCATCATGCACTGATCACGTGGCTGATCACACATGTATCACGTGACTGATCATGCACTGATCACGTGGCTATCATGCACTGATCACGTGTCATGCACTGATCACGTGGCTGATCATGCACTGATCACGTGCTGATCATGCACTGATCACGTGACTGATCATGCACTGATCACGTGGCTGATCATGCACTGATCGTGGCTGATCATGCACTGATCACGTGGCTGATCATGCACTGATCACATGACTGATCATGCACTGATCACGTGACTGATCATGCACTGATCACGGCTATCATGCACTGATCACGTGGCATCATGCACTGATCACGTGACTGATCATGCACTGATCACGTGGCTGATCATGCACTGATCACGTGACTGATCATGCACTGATCACGTGACTGATCATGCACTGATCACGTGGCATCATGCACTGACGTGCTGATCATGCACATCACAGCTACATGCACTGGTCACATGACTGATCATGCACTGATCACGTGACTGATCATGCACTGATCACGTGGCTATCATGCACTGATCACGTGGCTGATCATGCACTGTTCACGTGGCTGATCACACTGATCACGTGACTATCATGCACTGATCACGTGGTATCATGCACTGATCACGTGGCTGATCATACTGATCACGTAACTCATCACCATCACGTGGCTATCATGCACTGATCACGTGGCTGATCATGCAATGATCACTGAAATCCATATACTGGTAACGTGACTGATCATGCACTGATCACGCAGACTGATCATGCACTGATCACGGACTGATCATACTGATCACGTGACTGATCATGCACTGATCACGTGGCTATCATGCACTGATCACGTGGCTGATCATGCAACGATCACGTAGCAACATGTACTGGTCACGTGACTGATCATGCACTGATCATGGATCATGCACTGATCACGTGGCTATCATGCACTGATCACGTGGCTGATCATGCACTGATCACGTGACTGATCATGCACTGATCACGTGGCTGATCATGCACTGATCACGTGGCTCATGCACTGATCACGTGGCTGATCATGCACTGATCACGTGGCTGATCATGCACTGATCACGTGGCTGATCACACTGATCACGTGACTGATCATGCACTGATCACGTGGCTATCATGCACTGATCACGTGGCTGATCATGCACTGATCACGTAGCTACCATGCACTGATCACGTGACTGATCATGCACTGATCACGCACTGATCATGCACTGATCACGTGGCTGATCATGCACTGATCACGTGGCTGATCATGCACTGATCACGAATGATCATGCACTGATCACGTGACTGATCATGCACTGATCACGTGGCTATCATGCACTGATCACTGGCTGATCATACACTGATCACGTACTGATCATGCACTGATCACGTGGCTGATCATGCACTGATCACGTGACTGATCATGCACTGATCACTGGTTGATCATGCACTGATCACGTGGCTATCATGCACTGCTCACGTGGCTGATCATGCCATGATCACGCAGCTACCATGTACTGGTCACATGACTGATCATGCACTGATCACGTGACTGATCATGCACTGATCACGTGGCTATCATGCACTACTCACGTGGCTGATCATGCAATGATCATGTAGCTACTATGTACAGGTCACGTGAATGATCATACACCCATCAGGTGACTGATCATGCACTGATCACGTGGCTATCATGCACTGATCACTGACTGATCATGCACTGATCACGTTATATCATGCACTGATCACATGACTGCATGCACTGATCACGTGGTGATCATACACTAATCATGTGACAGATCATGCACTGATCACGTGGCTGATCATGCACTGATACCGTGACTGAGCATGGACTGATCACACTATCATGTAGTGATCACGTGACTTAATGGCGCTGATCATGTGACTGATCATGCGCTGATCATGTTTGCTATCATACACTGATCATGTGCCTCTGGAGTCAATAAACAAAGAGCTGAGTAGGCACGAATCAAACAGTCAGCAGGCAATAATCATGGAACTCAGGTGTGAGGAATCATGCTGCTCAGCTGGCAATAATCAGCAGCTGAGCAGGCAGGAATTAGCAGCACATGGCAATTGTCAAGCAGATGACAGGCAGGAATCGTGCAGCTCAGCTGCAATTGTCAGCAGATGAGCAGACAGTAATCACGCAGCTCAGCAGGCCCTGATCACGTGACTGAGCATGCACTGTTCACGTGGCTGATCATACACTGATCACGTGATGATCATGCACTGATCACGTGGATATCATGCACTGATCACGTGGCTGATCATACACTGTTCACGTGTCTGATCATGCACTGATCACGTGGCTGATCATACACTGCTCACGTAATGATCATGCACTGATCACGTGGCATTGCACTGATCACGTGGCTGATCATGCACTGATCACGTGGGATCACACACTGTCACGTGACATATCATGCACTGATCATGGCACTCATGCACTGATCACGTGGCTGATCATACTTGCTCACGTAACTCATGCACACATCACGGCTATCATGCACTGCTCACGTGGCTCGTCATGGAATGATCACGTAGCAACCATATACTGCACGACTGATCATGCAAAGATCACGAAATGATCATGCACTGTTCACGTGACTGATCATGCACTGATCACGTGACTGATCATGCACTGATCACGTGGCTATCATGCACTGCTCACGTGGCTGATCATGCAACGATCACGTAGCAACCATGTACTGGTCATGACTGATCATGCACTGATCACGCACTGATCATGCACTGATCACGCGTGGCTATCATGCACTGATCACGTGGCTGATCACACAATGTATCACGTGATGACTGCACTGATCACGCTATCATGCACTGATCATGGCTGATCATGCACTGATCACGTGGACTGATCATGCACTGACACGTGGCTGATCACACACTGACTCACGTGACTGATCATGCACTGATCACGCTATCATGCACTGATCACGTGGCTGATCAGCAATGATCACGTAGCTACCATGTACTGATCACGTGACTGATCATGCACTGATCACGACTGATCATGCACTGATCACGTGGCTGATCATGCACTGATCACGTGGCTGATCATGCACTGATCACGACAAATTGACATGCACTGATCACGTGGATGATCATGCACTGATCACGTGGCTATCATGCACTGATCACGTGGCTTATCATGCACTGATCACGTACTGATCATGCACTGATCACGTAACTGATCATGCACTGATCACGTAACTGATCATGCACTGATCATGGCTGATCATGCACTGATCACGTGGCTGATCATGCACTGATCACGTGGCTGATCATGCACTGATCACGTGACTATCATGCACTGATCACGTGGCTGATCATGCACTGATCACGTGACTGATCATGCACTGATCACGATTGATCATGCACTGATCACGTGGCTATCATGCACTGATCACGTGGCTGATCATGCCATGATCACGTGCTACCATGTACTGGTCACATGACTGATCATGCACTGATCACGTGACTGATCATGCACTGATCACGTGGCTATCATGCACTACTCACGTGGCTGATCATGCAATGATCATGTAGCTACCATGTACAGGTCACGTGAATGATCATACACCCATCAGGTGACTGATCATGCACTGATCACGTGCCTGCACTGATCACGTGACTGATCATGCACTGATCACGTCTATATCATGCACTGATCACATGACTGCCCATGCACTGATCACGTGGATGATCATACACTGATCTTGTGACAGATCATGCACTGATCACGTGGCTGATCATGCACTGATACCGTGACTGAGCATGGACTGATCACATGACTATCATGTAGTGATCACGTGACTTAATGGCGCTGATCATGTGACTGATCATGCCTGATCATGTTTGCTATCATACACTGATCATGTGCCTCTGGAGGCAATAAACAAAGAGCTGAGTAGGCACGAATCAAACAGTCAGCAGGCAATAATCATGGAACTCAGGTGTGAGGAATCATGCTGCTCAGCTGGCAATAATCAAGCAGCTGAGCAGGCAGGAATTACGCAGCACAGCTGGCAATTGTCAAGCAGATGACAGGCAGGAATCGTGCAGCTCAGCTGGCAATTGTCAAGCAGATGAGCAGACAGTAATCACGCAGCTCAGCAGGCCCTGATCACGTGACTGAGCATGCACTGTTCACGTGGCTGATCATACACTGATCACGTGATGATCATGCACTGATCACTTGGATATCATGCACTGATCACGTGGCTGATCATACACTGTTCACGTGTCTGACCATGCACTGATCACGTGGCTGATCATACACTGCTCACGTAACTGATCATGCACTGATCACGTGGCTATCATGCACTGATCACGTGGCTGATCATGCACTGTTCACGTGGCTGATCACACACCTGTCACGTGACATATCATGCACTGATCACGTGGCACTCATGCACTGATCACGTGGCTGATCATACTCTGCTCACGTAACTCATGCACACATCACGTGGCTATCATGCACTGCTCACGTGGCTGTCATGGAATGATCACGTAGCAACCATATACTGGTCACGTGACTGATCATGCAAGATCACGTAAATGATCATGCACTGTTCACGTGACTGATCATGCACTGATCACGTGACTGATCATGCACTGATCACGTGGCTATCATGCACTGCTCACGTGGCTGATCATGCAACGATCACGTAGCAACCATGTACTGGTCACGTGACTGATCATGCACTGATCACGTAATTGATCATGCACTGATCACGTGGCTCATCATGCACTGATCACGTGGCTGATCACACATGATCACGTGACTGATCATGCACTGATCACGTGGCTATCATGCACTGATCACGTGGCTGTCATGCACTGATCACGTGGATATCATGCACTGATCACGTGGCTGATCACACACGATCACGTGACTGATCATGCACTGATCACGTGGCTATCATGCACTGATCACGTGGCTATCATGCACTGATCACGTGGCTGATCATGCACTGATCACGTAGCTACCATGCACTGATCACGTGACTGATCATGCACTGATCACGTAACTGATCATGCACTGATCACGTGGCTGATCATGCACTGATCACGTGGCTGATCATGCACTGATCACGTGACTGATCATGCACTGATCACGTGACTGATCATGCACTGATCACGTGCTGATCATGCACTGATCACTGGCTGATCATGCACTGATCACGTGACTGATCATGCACTGATCACGTGACTGATCATGCACTGATCACGTGACTATCATGCACTGATCACGTGCTGATCATGCATGATCACGCAGCTATCATGCACTGATCACGTGACTGATCATGCACTGATCACGTGACTGATCATGCACTGATCACGTGGCTATCATGCACTGATCACGTGGCTGATCATGCACTGATCACGTGGCTATCATGCACTGACACGTGCTGATCACACACGATCACGTGACTGATCATGCACTGATCACGTGGCTATCATGCACTGATCACGTGGCTATCATGCACTGATCACGTGGCTGATCATGCACTGATCACGTAGCTACCATGCACTGATCACGTGACTGATCATGCACTGATCACGTAACTGATCATGCACTGATCACGTGGCTGATCATGCACTGATCACGTGGCTGATCATGCACTGATCACGTGACTGATCATGCACTGATCACGTGACTGATCATGCACTGATCACGTGGCTATCATGCACTGATCACGTGGCTGATCATACACTGATCACGTGGCTGATCATGCACTGATCACGTGGCTGATCATGCACTGATCACGTGACTGATCATGCACTGATCACGTGACTGATCATGCACTGATCACGTGGCTATCATGCACTGCTCAAGTGGCTGATCATGCCATGATCACGCAGCTACCATGTACTGGTCACATGACTGATCATGCACTGATCACGTGACTGATCATGCACTGATCACGTGGCTATCATGCACTACTCACGTGGCTGATCATGCAATGATCATGTAGCTACCATGTACTGGTCACGTGAATGATCATGCACCCATCAGGTGACTGATCATGCACTGATCACGTGGCTATCATGCACTGATCACGTGACTGATCATGCACTGATCACGTCTATATCATGCACTGATCACATGACTGCCCATGCACTGATCACGTGGATGATCATACACTAATCTGTGACAGATCATGCACTGATCACGTGGCTGATCATGCACTGATACCGTGACTGAGCATGGACTGATCACATGACTATCATGTAGTGATCACGTGACTTAATGGCGCTGATCATGTGACTGATCATGCGCTGATCATGTTTGCTATCATACACTGATCATGTGCCTCTGGAGGCAATAAACAAAGAGCTGAGTAGGCACGAATCAAACAGTCAGCAGGCAATAATCATGGAACTCAGGTGTGAGGAATCATGCTGCTCAGCTGGCAATAATCAAGCAGCTGAGCAGGCAGGAATTACGCAGCACAGCTGGCAATTGTCAAGCAGATGACAGGCAGGAATCGTGCAGCTCAGCTGGCAATTGTCAAGCAGATGAGCAGACAGTAATCACGCAGCTCAGCAGGCCCAGATCACGTGACTGAGCATGCACTGTTCACGTGGCTGATCATACACTGATCACGTGATGATCATGCACTGATCACTTGGATATCATGCACTGATCACGTGGCTGATCATACACTGTTCACGTGTCTGACCATGCACTGATCACGTGGCTGATCATACACTGCTCACGTAACTGATCATGCACTGATCACGTGGCTATCATGCACTGATCACGTGGCTGAACATGCACTGATCACGTGGCTGATCACACACCTGTCACGTGACATATCATGCACTGATCACGTGGCACTCATGCACTGATCACGTGGCTGATCATACTCTGATCACGTAACTCATGCACACATCACGTGGCTATCATGCACTGCTCACGTGGCTGTCATGGAATGATCACGTAGCAACCATATACTGGTCACGTGACTGATCATGCACTGATCACGTGAATGATCATGCACTGATCACGTGACTGATCATGCACTGATCACGTGACTGATCATGCACTGACCGTGGCTATCATGCTCTGCTCACGTGGCTGATCATGCAACGATCACTGTAGCAACCATGTACTGGTCACGTGACTGATCATGCACTGATCACGTAATTGATCATGCACTGATCACGTGGCTCATCATGCACTGATCACGTGGCTGATCACACATGTATCACGTGACTGATCATGCACTGATCACGTGGCTATCATGCACTGATCACGTGGCTGTCATGCACTGATCACGTGGATATCATGCACTGATCACGTGGCTGATCACACACGTATCACGTGACTGATCATGCACTGATCACGTGGCTATCATGCACTGATCACGTGGCTATCATGCACTGATCACGTGCTGATCATGCACTGATCACGTAGCTATCATGCACTGATCACGTGACTGATCATGCACTGATCACGTGGCTGATCATGCACTGATCACGTGCTGATCATGCACTGATCACGTGGCTGATCATGCACTGATCACAACTGATCATGCACTGATCACGTGACTGATCATGCACTGATCACGTGGCTATCATGCACTGATCACTGGCTGATCATGCACTGATCACGTAGCTACCATGCACTGATCACGTGACTGATCATGCACTGATCACGTAATTGATCATGCACATCACGTGGCTGATCATGCACTGATCACGTGGCTGATCATGCACTGATCACGTGACTGATCATGCACTGATCACGTGGCTGATCATGCACTGATCACGTGGCTGATCATGCACTGATCACGTGACTGATCATGCACTGATCACGTGACTGATCATGCACTGATCACGTGGCTATCATGCACTGATCACGTGGCTGATCATGCCATGATCACGCAGCTACCATGTACTGGTCACATGACTGATCATGCACTGATCACGTGACTGATCATGCACTGATCACGTGGCTATCATGCACTACTCACGTGGCTGATCATGCAATGATCATGTAGCTACCATGTACAGGTCACGTGAATGATCATACACCCATCAGGTGACTGATCATGCACTGATCACGTGGCTATCATGCACTGATCACGTGACTGATCATGCACTGATCACGTCTATATCATGCACTGATCACATGACTGCCCATGCACTGATCACGTGGATGATCATACACTAATCATGTGACAGATCATGCACTGATCACGTGGCTGATCATGCACTGATACCGTGACTGAGCATGGACTGATCACATGACTATCATGTAGTGATCACGTGACTTAATGGCGCTGATCATGTGACTGATCATGCGCTGATCATGGCTATCATACACTGATCATGTGCCTCTGGAGGCAATAAACAAAGAGCTGAGTAGGCACGAATCAAACAGTCAGCAGGCAATAATCATGGAACTCAGGTGTGAGGAATCATGCTGCTCAGCTGGCAATAATCAAGCAGCTGAGCAGGCAGGAATTACGCAGCACAGCTGGCAATTGTCAAGCAGATGACAGGCAGGAATCGTGCAGCTCAGCTGGCAATTGTCAAGCAGATGAGCAGACAGTAATCACGCAGCTCAGCAGGCCCTGATCACGTGACTGAGCATGCACTGTTCACGTGGCTGATCATACACTGATCACGTGATGATCATGCACTGATCACTTGGATATCATGCACTGATCACGTGGCTGATCATACACTGTTCACGTGTCTGACCATGCACTGATCACGTGGCTGATCATACACTGCTCACGACTGATCATGCACTGATCACGGCTATCATGCACTGATCACGTGGCTATCATGCACTGATCACGTGGCTGATCATGCACTGATCACGGCTGATCACACATCACGTGACATATCATGCACTGATCACGTGGCACTCATGCACTGATCACGTGGCTGATCATACTCTGCTCACGTAACTCATGCACACATCACGTGGCTATCATGCACTGCTCACGTGGCTCGTCATGGAATGATCACGTAGCAACCATATACTGGTCACGTGACTGATCATGCAAAGATCACGTAAATGATCATGCACTGTTCACGTGACTGATCATGTACTGATCACGTGACTGATCATGCACTGATCACGTGGCTATCATGCACTGCTCACGTGGCTGATCATGCAACGATCACGAGCAACCATGTACTGGTCACGTGACTGATCATGCACTGATCACGTAATTGATCCTGCACTGATCACGTGGCTCATCATGCACTGATCACGTGGCTGATCACACATGTATCACGTGACTGATCATGCACTGATCACGTGGCTCTCATGCACTGATCACGTGGCTGTCATGCACTGATCACGTGGATATCATGCACTGATCACGTGGCTGATCACACACGTATCACATGACTGATCATGCACTGATCACGTGGCTATCATGCACTGATCACGTGGCTATCATGCACTGATCACGTGGCTGATCAGGCAATGATCACGAGCTACCATGTACTGGTCACGTGACTGATCATGCACTGATCACGTAATTGATCATGCACTGATCACGTGGCTGATCATGCACTGATCACGTGGCTGATCATGCACTGATCACATGACTGATCATGCACTGATCACGTGACTGATCATGCACTGATCACGTGACTGATCATGCACTGATCACGTGGCTGATCATGCACTGATCACGTGACTGATCATGCACTGATCTCGTGGTGATCATGCACTGATCACGTGGCTATCATGCACTGATCACGTGGCTGATCATGCCATGATCACGCAGCTGATCATGTACTGGTCACATGACTGATCATGCACTGATCACGTGACTGATCATGCACTGATCATGGCTATCATGCACTACTCACGTGGCTGATCATGCAATGATCATGTAGCTACCATGTACAGGTCACGTGACTGATCATATGCCATCAGGTGACTGATCATGCACTGATCACGGCTATATCATGCACTGATCACATGACTGCCATGCACTGATCACGGATGATCATACACTAATCTTGTGACAGATCATGCACTGATCACGTGGCTGATCATGCACTGATACCTGACTGAGCATGGACTGATCACATGACTATCATGTAGTGATCACGTGACTTAATGGCGCTGATCATGTGACTGATCATGCGCTGATCATGTTTGCTATCATACACTGATCATGTGCCTCTGGAGGCAATAAACAAAGAGCTGAGTAGGCACGAATCAAACAGTCAGCAGGCAATAATCATGGAACTCAGGTGTGAGGAATCATGCTGCTCAGCTGGCATAATCAAGCAGCTGAGCAGGCAGGAATTACGCAGCACAGCTGGCAATTGTCAAGCAGATGACAGGCAGGAATCGTGCAGCTCAGCTGGCATTGTCAAGCAGATGAGCAGACAGTAATCACGCAGCTCAGCAGGCCCTGATCACGTGACTGAGCATGCACTGTTCACGTGGCTGATCATACACTGATCACGTGATGATCATGCACTGATCACTTGATATCATGCACTGATCACGTGGCTGATCATACACTGTTCACGTGTCTGACCATGCACTGATCACGTGGCTGATCATACACTGCTCACGTAACTGATCATGCACTGATCACGTGGCTATCATGCACTGATCACGTGGCTGAACATGCACTGATCACGTGGCTGATCACACATGTCACGTGACATATCATGCACTGATCACGTGGCACTCATGCACTGATCACGTGGCTGATCATACACTGATCACGTAACTCATGCACACATCACGTGGCTATCATGCACTGCTCATGGCTGTCATGGAATGATCACGTAGCTACCATATACTGGTCACGTGACTGATCATGCACTGATCACGTAAATGATCATGCACTGTTCACGTGACTGATCATGCACTGATCACGTGACTGATCATGCACTGATCACGTGGCTATCATGCACTGCTCACGTGGCTGATCATGCAACGATCACGTAGCAACATGTACTGGTCACGTGACTGATCATGCACTGATCACGTAATGATCCTGCACTGATCACGTGGCTCATCATGCACTGATCACGTGGCTGATCACACATGATCACGTGACTGATCATGCACTGATCCACGTGGCTCATGCACTGATCACGTGGCTGATCATGCACTGATCACGTGGATATCATGCACTGATCACGGCTGATCATGCACTGATCACGACTGATCATGCACTGATCACGTGGCTATCATGCACTGATCACGTGGCTGATCATGCACTGATCACGTGGCTGATCATGCACTGTCACGTGACTGATCATGCACTGATCACGTGGATCATGCACTGATCACGTGGCTGATCATACACTGATCACGTAACTCATGCACTGATCACGTGGCTATCATGCACTGATCACGTGGCTGATCATGCACTGATCACGTGGCTACCATGTACTGATCACGTGACTGATCATGCACTCTCACGTGACTGATCATGCACTGATCACGTGGATCATGCACTGATCACGTGACTGATCATGCACTGATCACGTGGCTATCATGCACTGATCACGTGGCTGATCATGCACTGATCACGTAGCAATCATGGACTGGTCACGTGACTGATCATGCACTGATCACGCACTGATCATGCACTGATCACGGCTGATCATGCACTGATCACGTGGCTGATCACACATGATCACGTGACTGATCATGCACTGATCACGTGGCTATCATGCACTGATCACGTGGCTGATCATGCACCGATCACGTGGATATCATGCACTGATCACGTGGCTGATCATACACTGATCACGTGACTGATCATGCACTGATCACGTGGCTATCATGCACTGATCACGTGGCTGATCATGCACTGATCACGTGCTATCATGCACTGATCACTGACTGATCATGCACTGATCACGTGACTGATCATGCACTGATCACGTGGCTATCATGCACTGATCACGTGGCTATCATGCACTGATCACGTGGCTGATCATGCACTGATCACGTGGCTATCATGCACTGATCACGTGCTATCATGCACTGATCACGTGGCTGATCATGCACTGATCACGTAGCTATCATGTACTGATCACGTGACTGATCATGCACTGATCACGTAACTGATCATGCACTGATCACGTGGCTGATCATGCACTGATCACGGCTGATCATGCACTGATCACGTGACTGATCATGCACTGATCACGTGACTGATCATGCACTGATCACGTGGCTGATCATGCACTGATCACGTGGCTGATCATGCACTGATCACGTGGCTGATCATGCACTGATCACGTGGCTGATCATGCACTGATCACATGACTGATCATGCACTGATCACGTGACTGACCATGCACTGATCACGTGGCTATCATGAACTACTCACGTGGCTGATCATGCAATGATCATGTAGCTACCATGTACAGGTCACGTGAATGATCATACACCCATCAGGTGACTGATCATGCACTGATCACGTGGCTATCATGCACTGATCACGAGACTGATCATGCACTGTTCACGTCTATATCATGCACTGATCACATGACTGTCCATGCACTGATCACGCGGATGATCATACACTAATCTTGTGACAGATCATGCACTGATCACGTGGCTGATCATGCACTGATACCGTGACTGAGCATGGACTGATCACATGACTATCATGTAGTGATCACGTGACTTAATGGCGCTGATCATGTGACTGATCATGCGCTGATCATGTTTGCTATCATACACTGATCATGTGCCTCTGGAGGCAATAAACAAAGAGCTGAGTAGGCACGAATCAAACAGTCAGCAGGCAATAATCATGGAACTCAGGTGTGAGGAATCATGCTGCTCAGCTGGCAATAATCAAGCAGCTGAGCAGGCAGGAATTACGCAGCACAGCTGGCAATTGTCAAGCAGATGACAGGCAGGAATCGTGCAGCTCAGCTGGCAATTGTCAAGCAGATGAGCAGACAGTAATCACGCAGCTCAGCAGGCCCAGATCACGTGACTGAGCATGCACTGTTCACGTGGCTGATCATACACTGATCACGTGATGATCATGCACTGATCACTTGGATATCATGCACTGATCACGTGGCTGATCACACTGTTCACGTGTCTGACCATGCACTGATCACGTGGCTGATCATACACTGCTCACGTAACTGATCATGCACTGATCACGTGGCTATCATGCACTGATCACGTGGCTGAACATGCACTGTTCACGTGGCTGATCACACACCTGTCACGTGACATATCATGCACTGATCACGTGGCACTCATGCACTGATCACGTGGCTGATCATACTCTGCACGTAACTCATGCACACATCACGTGGCTATCATGCACTGCTCACGTGGCTCGTCATGGAATGATCACGTAGCAACCATATACTGGTAACGTGACTGATCATGCAAAGATCACGTAAATGATCATGCACTGTTCACGTGACTGATCATACTGATCACGTGACTGATCATGCACTGACCACGTGGCTATCATGCTCTGCTCACGTGGCTGATCATGCAACGATCACGTATACCATGTACTGGTCACGTGACTGATCATGCACTGATCACGTAATTGATCCTGCACTGATCACGTGGCTCATCATGCACTGATCACGTGGCTGATCACACATGATCACGTGACTGATCATGCACTGATCCCGTGGCTCTCATGCACTGATCACGTGGCTGATCATGCACTGATCACGTGGTTATCATGCACTGATCACGTGACTGATCATGCACTGATCACGTCTATATCATGCACTGATCACATGACTGCCCATGCACTGATCACGTGGATGATCATACACTGATCTTGTGACAGATCATGCACTGATCACGTGGCTGATCATGCACTGATCACGTGACTGATCATGCACTGATCACATGACTATCATGTACTGATCACGTGACTTAATGGCACTGATCATGTGACTGATCATGCTGATCATGTTTGCTATCATACACTGATCATGTGCCTCTGGAGGCAATAAACAAAGAGCTGAGTAGGCACGAATCAAACAGTCAGCAGGCAATAATCATGGAACTCAGGTGAGGAATCATGCTGCTCAGCTGGCAATAATCAAGCAGCTGAGCAGGCAGGAATCGTGCAGCTCAGCTGGCAATTGTCAAGCAGATGAGCAGACAGTAATCACGCAGCTCAGCAGGCCCTGATCACGTGACTGAGCATGCACTGTTCACGTGGCTGATCATACACTGATCACGTGATGATCATGCACTGATCACTTGGATATCATGCACTGATCACGTGGCTGATCATACACTGTTCACGTGTCTGACCATGCACTGATCACGTGGCTGATCATACACTGCTCACGTAACTGATCATGCACTGATCACGTGGCTATCATGCACTGATCACGTGGCTGAACATGCACTGTTCACGTGGCTGATCACACACCTGTCACGTGACATATCATGCACTGATCACGTGGCACTCATGCACTGATCACGTGGCTGATCATACTCTGCTCACGAATCATGCACACATCACGTGGCTATCATGCACTGCTCACGTGGCTCGTCATGGAATGATCATGTAGCAACCATATACTGGTCACGTGACTGGATCATGCACTGATCACGTAAATGATCATGCACTGTTCACGTGACTGATCATGTACTGATCACGTGACTGATCATGCACTGATCACGTGGCTATCATGCACTGCTCACGTGGCTGATCATGCAACGATCACGTGAGCAACCATGTACTGGTCACGTGACTGATCATGCACTGATCACGTAATTGATCATGCACTGATCACGTGGCTCATCATGCACTGATCACGTGGCTGATCACACATGTATCACGTGACTGATCATGCACTGATCACGTGCTATCATGCACTGATCACGTGGCTCATGCACTGATCACGTGGCTGATCATGCACTGATCACGTGGCTATCATGCACTGATCACGTGGCTGATCACACACGATCACATGACTGATCATACTGATCACATGACTGATCATGCACTGATCACGTGACTGATCATGCACTGATCACGTGGCTATCATGCACTACTCACGTGGCTGATCATGCAATGATCATGTAGCTACCATGTACATGGTCACGTGAATGATCATACACTCATCACGTGACTGATCATGCACTGATCACGTGGCTATCATGCACTGATCACGTGACTGATCATGCACTGATCACGTCTATATCATGCACTGATCACGTGACTGATCATGCACTGATCACGTGGATGATCATACACTAATCACGTGACAGATCATGCACTGATCACGTGGCTGATCATGCACTGATACCGTGACTGAGCATGGACTGATCACATGACTATCATGTAGTGATCACGTGACTTAATGGCGCTGATCATGTGACTGATCATGCACTGATCATGTTTGGCTATCATACACTGATCATGTGCCTCTGGAGGCAATAAACAAAGAGCTGAGTAGGCACGAATCAAACAGTCAGCAGGCAATAATCATGGAACACAGGTGTGAGGAATCATGCTGCTCAGCTGGCAATAATCAAGCAGCTGAGCATGCAGGAATCGTGCAGCTCAGCTGCAATTGTCACAGATGAGCAGACAGTAATCACGCAGCTCAGCAGGCCCTGATCACGTGACTGAGCATGCACTGATCACGTGGCTGATCATGCACTGATCACGTGACATCATGCACTGATCACGTGATTATCATGCACTCATCACGTGGCTGATCATGCACTGATCACGCAGAGCTATCATGTACTGATCACGTGACTGATCATGTACTGATCACGTGACTGATCATGCACTGATCACGTGGCTGATCATGCACTGATCACGTGGCTGATCATGCACTGATCACGTAACTGATCATGCACTGATCACGTGACTGATCATGCACTGATCACGTGGCTATCATGCACTGATCACGTGGCTGGACATGCACTGATCACGTGCCTGATCATGCACTGATCACGTGGCTGATCATGCACTGATCACGTGACTGATCATGCACTGATCACGTGGCTGATCATGCACTGATCACGTGGCTATCATGCACTGCTCACATGGCTGATCATGCCATGATCACGCAGCTACCATGTACTGATCACATGACTGATCATGCACTGATCACGTGACTGATCATGCACTGATCACGTGGCTATCACATGCATACTCACGTGGCTGATCATGCAATGATCATGTAGCTACCATGTACTGGTCACGTGAATGATCATGCACCCATCACGTGACTGATCATGCACTGATCACGTGGCTATCATGCACTGATCACGTGACTGATCATGCACTGTTCACGCCTATATCATGCACTGATCACATGACTGATCATGCACTGATCACGCGGATGATCATACACTAATCACGTGACAGATCATGCACTGATCACGTGGCTGATCATGCACTGATACGTGACTGAGCATGCACTGATCACATGACTATCATGCAGTGATCACGTGACTTAATGCGCTGATCATGTGACTGATCATGTGCTGATCATGTTTGCTATCATACACTGATCATGTGCCTCTGGAGGCAATAAACAAAGAGCTGAGTAGGCACGAATCAAACAGTCAGCAGGCAATAATCATGGAACTCAGGTGTGAGGAATCATGCTGCTCAGCTGGCAATAATCAAGCAGCTGAGCAGGCAGGAATCGTGCAGCTCAGCTGGCAATGTCAAGCAGATGAGCAGACAGTAATCACGCAGCTCAGCAGGCCCTGATCACGTGACTGAGCATGCACTGTTCACGTGGCTGATCATGCACTGATCACGATGATCATGCACTGATCACGTGGCTATCATGCACTGATCACGTGGCTGATCATGCACTGATCACGTGACTGATCATGCACTGATCACGTGGCTGATCATGCACTGATCACGTGGCTATCATGCACTGCTCACGTGGCTGATCATGCCATGATCACGCAGCTACCATGTACTGGTCACATGACTGATCATGCACTGATCACGTGACTGATCATGCACTGATCACGTGGCTATCATGACTACTCACGTGGCTGATCATGTAATGATCATGTAGCTACCATGTACAGGTCACGTGAATGATCATACACCCCTCAGGTGACTGATCATGCACTGATCACGTGGCTATCATGCACTGATCACGAGACTGATCATGCACTGATCACGTCTATATCATGCACTGATCACATGACTGCTCATGCACTGATCACGGATGATCATACACTAATCTTGTGACAGATCATGCACTGATCACGTGGCTGATCATGCACTGATACCGTGACTGAGCATGGACTGATCACATGACTATCATGTAGTGATCACGTGACTTAATGGCGCTGATCATGTGACTGATCATGCGCTGATCATGTTTGCTATCATACACTGATCATGTGCCTCTGGAGGCAATAAACAAAGAGCTGAGTAGGCACGAATCAAACAGTCAGCAGGCAATAATCATGGAACTCAGGTGTGAGGAATCATGCTGCTCAGCTGGCAATAATCAAGCAGCTGAGCAGGCAGGAATTACGCAGCACAGCTGGCAATTGTCAAGCAGATGACAGGCAGGAATCGTGCAGCTCAGCTGGCAATTGTCAAGCAGATGAGCAGACAGTAATCACGCAGCTCAGCAGGCCCAGATCACGTGACTGAGCATGCACTGTTCACGTGGCTGATCATACACTGACGTGATGATCATGTACTGATCACTTGGATATCATGCACTGATCACGTGGCTGATCATACACTGTTCACTTGTCTGATCATGCACTGATCACGGCTGATCATACACTGCTCACGTAACTGATCATGCACTGATCACGTGGCTATCATGCACTGATCACGTGGCTGAACATGCACTGTTCACGTGGCTGATCACACACCTCACGTGACATATCATGCACTGATCACGTGGCACTCATGCACTGATCACGTGGCTGATCATACTCTGCTCACGTAACTCATGCACACATCACGTGGCTATCATGCACTGCTCACGTGGCTGTCATGGAATGATCACGTGGCAACCATATACTGGTCACGTGACTGATCATGCAAAGATCACGCAAATGATCATGCACTGTTCACGTGACTGATCATGTACTGATCACGTGACTGATCATGCACTGATCACGTGGCATCATGCTCTGCTCACGTGGCTGATCATGCAACGATCACGAGCAACCATGTACTGGTCACGTGACTGATCATGCACTGATCACGTAATTGATCCTGTACTGATCACGTGGCTCATCATGCACTGATCACGTGGCTGATCACACATGTATCACGTGACTGATCATGCACTGATCCCGTGGCTATCATGCACTGATCACGTGGCTGTCATGCACTGATCACGTGGATATCATGCACTGATCACGTGGCTGATCACACACGTATCACATGACTGATCATGCACTGATCACGTGGCTATCATGCACTGATCACGTGGCTATCATGCACTGATCACGTGGCTGATCATGCACTGATCACGTAGCTACCATGCACTGATCACGTAACTGATCATGCACTGATCACGTAATTGATCATGCACTGATCACGTGGCTGATCATGCACTGATCACGTGGCTGATCATGCACTGATCACGTGACTGATCATGCACTGATCACGTGACTGATCATGCACTGATCACGTGGCTATCATGCACTGATCACTGGCTGATCATGCACTGATCACGTGGCTCTGGTCATGCACTGATCACTGACTGATCATGCACTGATCACGTGACTGATCATGCACTCACAGACTGATCATGCACTGATCACGCTATCATGCACTACTCACGTGGCTGATCATGCACTGATCATGTAGCTACCATGTACAGGTCACGTGAATGATCACACCATCAGGTGACTGATCATGCACTGATCACGTGGCTATCATGCACTGATCACGTGACTGATCATGCACTGATCACGTCTATATCATGCACTGATCACATGACTGATCATGCACTGATCACGTGGATGATCATACACTAATCTTGTGACAGATCATGCACTGATCACGTGGCTGATCATGCACTGATACCGTGACTGAGCATGGACTGATCACATGACTATCATGTAGTGATCACGTGACTTAATGGCGCTGATCATGTGACTGATCATGCGCTGATCATGTTTGCTATCATACACTGATCATGTGCCTCTGGAGGCAATAAACAAAGAGCTGAGTAGGCACGAATCAAACAGTCAGCAGGCAATAATCATGGAACTCAGGTGTGAGGAATCATGCTGCTCAGCTGGCAATAATCAAGCAGCTGAGCAGGTAGGAATTACGCAGCACAGCTGGCAATTGTCAAGCAGATGACAGGCAGGAATCGTGCAGCTCAGCTGGCAATTGTCAAGCAGATGAGCAGACAGTAATCACGCAGCTCAGCAGGCCCAGATCACGTGACTGAGCATGCACTGTTCACGTGGCTGATCATACACTGATCACGTGATGATCATGCACTGATCACTTGGATATCATGCACTGATCACGTGGCTGATCATACACTGTTCACGTGTCTGACCATGCACTGATCACGTGGCTGATCATACACTGCTCACGTAACTGATCATGCACTGATCACGGCTATCATGCACTGATCACGTGGCTGATCATGCACTGTTCACGTGGCTGATCACACACCTGTCACGTGACATATCATGCACTGATCACGTGGCACTCATGCACTGATCACGTGGCTGATCATGCACTGATCACGTGACTCATGCACACATCACGTGGCTATCATGCACCGCTCACGTGGCTCGTCATGGAATGATCACGTAGCAATCATACACTGGTCACGTGACTGATCATGCACTGATCACGAATGATCATGCACTGTTCACGTGACTGATCATGTACTGATCACGTGATGATCATGCACTGATCACGTGGCTATCATGCTCTGCTCACGTGGCTGATCATGCAACGATCACGTAGCAACCATGTACTGGTCACGTGACTGATCATGCACTGATCACGTAATGATCCTGCACTGATCACGTGGCTCATCATGCACTGATCACGTGGCTGATCACACATGATCACGTGACTGATCATGCACTGATCACGTATTCATGCACTGATCACGTGGCTGATCATGCACTGATCACGTGGCTATCATGCACTGATCATGCAGACTGGTCATGCACTGATTCGTCTATCACACTGATCACATGACTGATCATGCACTGATCACGTGGATGATCATGCACTGATCTTGTGACAGATCATGCACTGATCACGTGGCTGATCATGCACTGATACCGTGACTGAGCATGGACTGATCACATGACTATCATGTAGTGATCACGTGACTTAATGGCTCTGATCATGTGACTGATCATGCGCTGATCATGTTTGCTATCATACACTGATCATGTGCCTCTGGAGGCAATAAACAAAGAGCTGAGTAGGCACGAATCAAACAGCAGGCAATAATCATGGAACTCAGGTGTGAGGAATCATGCTGCTCAGCTGGCACAATCAAGCAGCTGAGCAGGCAGGAATCGTGCAGCTCAGCTGCAATTGTCAAGCAGATGAGCAGACAGTAATCACGCAGCTCAGCAGGCACTGATCACGTGACTGAGCATGCACTGTTCACGTGGCTGATCACACTGATCACGTGATGATCATGCACTGATCACGTGGATATCATGCACTGATCACGTGGCTGATCATACACTGATCACGTGTCTGACCATGCACTGATCACGTGGCTGATCATACACTGCTCACGTAACTGATCATGCACTGATCACGTGGCTATCATGCACTGATCACGGCTGATCATGCACTGATCACGTGGCTGATCATGCACTGATCACGTGGCTGATCATGCACTGATCACGTGGCTGATCATGCACTGATCACGTGGCTGATCATGCACTGATCACGTAACTGATCATGCACTGATCACGTGGCTATCATGCACTGATCACGTGGCTGATCATGCACTGATCACGTGGCTGATCATACACTGTCACGTGACTGATCATGCACTGATCACGTGGCATCATGCACTGATCACGTGGCTGATCATACACTGATCACGTGACTCATGCACTGATCACGTGACTATCATGCACTGATCACGTGGCTGTCATGCACTGATCACGCAGCAACCATATACTGGTCACGTGACTGATCATGATCACGTGGCTGATCATGCACTGATCACGTGACTGATCATGCACTGATCACGTGACTGATCATGCACTGATCACGTGGCTATCATGCACTGATCACGTGGCTGATCATGCACTGATCACGTGAGCTACCATGTACTGGTCACGTGACTGATCATGCACTGATCACGTGACTGATCATGCACTGATCACGTGGCTGATCATGCACTGATCACGTGGCTGATCACACATGATCACGTGACTGATCATGCACTGATCACGTGGCTGATCATGCACTGATCACGTGACTATCATGCACTGATCACGTGGCTATCATGCACTGATCACGTGACTGATCATGCACTGTTCACGCCTATATCATGCACTGATCACATGACTGCCCATGCACTGATCACGTGGATGATCATACACTAATCATGTGACAGATCATGCACTGATCACGTGGCTGATCATGCACTGATACCGGACTGAGCATGGACTGATCACACATCATGCAGTGATCACGTGACTTAATGGCGCTGATCATGTGACTGATCATGCACTGATCATGTGCTATCATACACTGATCATGTGCCTCTGGAGGCAATAAACAAAGAGCTGAGTAGGCACGAATCAAACAGCAGGCAATAATCATGGAACTCAGGTGTGAGGAATCATGCTGCTCAGTCAGCATGGCAATCAAGCAGCTGAGCAGGCAGGAATCGCAGCTCAGCTGGCAATTGTCAAGCAGATGAGCAGACAGTAATCACGCAGCTCAGCAGGCCCAGATCACGTGACTGAGCATGCACTGTTCACGTGGCTGATCATACACTGATCACGTGATGATCATGCACTGATCACTTGATATCATGCACTGATCACGTGGCTGATCATACACTGTTCACGTGTCTGACCATGCACTGATCACGTGGCTGATCATACACTGCTCACGTAACTGATCATGCACTGATCACGTGGCTATCATGCACTGATCACGTGGCTGATCATGCACTGATCACGTGGCTGATCATGCACTGATCACGTGGCTGATCATGCACTGATCACGTGGCTGATCATGCACTGATCACGTGGCTGATCATACACTGCTCACGTAACTGATCATGCACTGATCACGTGGCTATCATGCACTGATCATGTGCTGATCATGCACTGATCACGTGGCTGATCATGCACTGATCACGTGATATATCATGCACTGATCACGTGGCATCATGCACTGATCACGTGGCTGATCATGCACTGATCACGTGACTCATGCACACATCACGTGGCTATCATGCACTGATCACGTGGCTGATCATGCACTGATCACGTAGCTACCATACACTGATCACGACTGATCATGCACTGATCACGTAACTGATCATGCACTGATCACGACTGATCATGCACTGATCACGTGACTGATCATGCACTGATCACGTGGCTATCATGCACTGATCACGTGGCTGATCATGCAACTGATCACGTAGCAACCATGCATGGATCACGTGACTGATCATGCACTGATCACGAATTGATCCTGCACTGATCACGTGGCTGATCATGCACTGATCACGTGGCTATCATCACACATGATCACGTGACTGATCATGCACTGATCCCGTGGATCTCATGCACTGATCACGTGGCTGCCATGCACTGATCACGTGGACATGCACTGATCACGTGGCTGATCATGCACTGATCACGTGACTGATCATGCACTGATCACGTGGCTGATCATGCACTGATCACGTGACTGATCATGCACTGATCACGTGGCTATCATGCACTGATCACGTGGCTGATCATGCCATGATCACGCAGCTACCATGTACTGGTCACGTGACTGATCATGCACTGATCACGTGACTGATCATGCACTGATCACGTGGCTATCATGCACTACTCACGTGGCTGATCATGCAATGATCATGTAGCACATGTAGGTCACGTGAATGATCATACACCCATCAGGTGACTGATCATGCACTGATCACGTGGCATCATGCACTGATCACGTGACTGATCATGCACTGATCACGTCATATCATGCACTGATCACATGACTGCCCATGCACTGATCACGTGGATGATCATACATAATCTGTGACAGATCATGCACTGATCACGTGGCTGATCATGCACTGATACCGTGACTGAGCATGGACTGATCACATGACTATCATGTAGTGATCACGTGACTTAATGGCGCTGATCATGTGACTGATCATGCGCTGATCATGTTTGCTATCATACACTGATCATGTGCCTCTGGAGGCAATAAACAAAGAGCTGAGTAGGCACGAATCAAACAGTCAGCAGGCAATAATCATGGAACTCAGGTGTGAGGAATCATGCTGCTCAGCTGGCAATAATCAAGCAGCTGAGCAGGCAGGAATGCGCAGCACAGCTGGCAATTGTCAAGCAGATGACAGACAGTAATCACGCAGCTCAGCAGGCCCTGATCACGTGACTGAGCATGCACTGTTCACGTGGCTGATCATGCACTGATCACGTGGCTGATCATGCACTGATCACGTGGCTATCATGCACTGATCACGTGGCTGATCATGCACTGATCACGTAGCTACCATGCACTGATCACGTGACTGATCATGCACTGATCACGACTGATCATGCACTGATCACGTGGCTGATCATGCACTGATCACGTGGCTGATCATGCACTGATCACGTAACTGATCATGCACTGATCACGTGACTGATCATGCACTGATCACGTGGCTATCATGCACTGATCACGTGGCTGATCATGCACTGATCACGTCTGATCATGCACTGATCACGTGGCTGATCATGCACTGATCACGTGACTGATCATGCACTGATCACGTGACTGATCATGCACTGATCACGTGGCTATCATGCACTGCTCACGTGGCTGATCATGCCATGATCACGCAGCTACCATGTACTGGTACATGACTGATCATGCACTGATCACGTGACTGATCATGCACTGATCACGTGGCTATCATGCACTACTCACGTGGCTGATCATGCAATGATCATGTAGCTACCATGTACAGGTCACGAATGATCATACCCATCAGGTGACTGATCATGCACTGATCACGTGGCTATCATGCACTGATCACGTGACTGATCATGCACTGATCACGTCTATATCATGCACTGATCACATGACTGATCATGCACTGATCACGTGGATGATCATACACTGATCACGTGACTGATCATGCACTGATCACGTGGCTGATCATGCACTGATCACGTGACTGATCATGCACTGATCACATAACTATCATGCACTGATCACGTGACTTAATGGCTGATCATGACTGATCATGCACTGATCATGTTTGCTATCATACACTGATCATGTGCCTCTGGAGGCAATAAACAAAGAGCTGAGTAGGCACGAATCAAACAGTCAGCAGGCAATAATCATGGAACACAGGTGTGTGAGGAATCATGCTGCTCAGCTGGCAATATCGCAGCTGACAGGCAGGAATCGCAGCTCAGCTGGCAATTGTCAAGCAGATGAGCAGACAGTAATCACGCAGCTCAGCATGCACTGATCACGTGACTGATCATGCACTGATCACGTGCCTGATCATGCACTGATCACGTGATGATCATGCACTGATCACGTGGCTATCATGCACTGATCACGTGGCTGATCATGCACTGATCACGTGACTGATCATGCACTGATCACGTGGCTGATCATGCACTGATCACGTGGCTATCATGCACTGCTCACGTGGCTGATCATGCCATGATCACGCAGCTACCATGTACTGGTCACATGACTGATCATGCACTGATCACGTGACTGATCATGCACTGATCACGTGGCTATCATGCACTACTCACGTGGCTGATCATGCAATGATCATGTAGCTACCATGTACAGGTCACGTGAATGATCATACACCATCAGGTGACTGATCATGCACTGATCACGTGGCTATCATGCACTGATCACGTGACTGATCATGCACTGATCACGTCTATATCATGCACTGATCACATGACTGCCCATGCACTGATCACGTGGATGATCATACACTAATCATGTGACAGATCATGCACTGATCACGTGGCTGATCATGCACTGATACCGTGACTGAGCATGGACTGATCACATGACTATCATGTAGTGATCACGTGACTTAATGGCGCTGATCATGTGACTGATCATGCGCTGATCATGTTTGCTATCATACACTGATCATGTGCCTCTGGAGGCAATAAACAAAGAGCTGAGTAGGCACGAATCAAACAGTCAGCAGGCAATAATCATGGAACTCAGGTGTGAGGAATCATGCTGCTCAGCTGGCAATAATCAAGCAGCTGAGCAGGCAGGAATTACGCAGCACAGCTGGCAATTGTCAAGCAGATGACAGGCAGGAATCGTGCAGCTCAGCTGGCAATTGTCAAGCAGATGAGCAGACAGTAATCACGCAGCTCAGCAGGCCCTGATCACGTGACTGAGCATGCACTGTTCACGTGGCTGATCATACACTGATCACGTGATGATCATGCACTGATCACTTGGATATCATGCACTGATCACGTGGCTGATCATACACTGTTCACGTGTCTGACCATGCACTGATCACGTGGCTGATCATACACTGCTCACGTAACTGATCATGCACTGATCACGTGGCTATCATGCACTGATCACGTGGCTGAACATGCACTGTTCACGTGGCTGATCACACACCTGTCACGTGACATATCATGCACTGATCACGTGCACTCATGCACTGATCACGTGGCTGATCATACTCTGCTCACGTAACTCATGCACACATCACGTGGCTATCATGCACTGCTCACGTGGCTTGTCATGGAATGATCACGTAGCAACCATATACTGGTCACGTGACTGATCATGCAAAGATCACGTAAATGATCATGCACTGTTCACGTGACTGATCATGTACTGATCACGTGACTGATCATGCACTGATCACGTGGCTATCATGCACTGCTCACGTGGCTGATCATGCACTGATCACGTACAACCATGTACTGGTCACGTGACTGATCATGCACTGATCACGTAATTGATCCTGCACTGATCACGTGGCTCATCATGCACTGATCACGTGGCTGATCACACATGTATCACGTGACTGATCATGCACTGATCACGTGCTCTCATGCACTGATCACGTGGCTGTCATGCACTGATCACGTGGATATCATGCACTGATCACGTGGCTGATCACACACGTATCACATGACTGATCATGCACTGATCACGTGGCTATCATGCACTGATCACGTGGCTATCATGCACTGATCACGCTGATCATGCACGATCACGACATCATGTACTGATCACGTGACTGATCATGCACTGATCACGTAATTGATCATGCACTGATCACGTGGCTGATCATGCACTGATCACGTGGCTGATCATGCACTGATCACGTAACTGATCATGCACTGATCACGTGACTGATCATGCACTGATCACGTGACTATCATGCACTGATCACGTGGCTGATCATGCACTGACTGCCTGATCATGCACTGATCACTGCGCTGATCATGCACTGATCACGTGACTGATCATGCACTGATCACGTGGCTGATCATGCACTGATCACGTGGCTATCATGCACTACTCACGTGGCTGATCATGCAAAGATCATGTAGCTACCATGTACAGGTCACGCGAATGATCATACACCCATCAGGTGACTGATCATGCACTGATCACGTGGCTATCATGCACTGATCACGAGACTGATCATGCACTGATCACGTCTATATCATGCACTGATCACATGACTGCCCATGCACTGATCACGTGGATGATCATACACTAATCTTGTGACAGATCATGCACTGATCACGTGGCTGATCATGCACTGATACCGTGACTGAGCATGGACTGATCACATGACTATCATGTAGTGATCACGTGACTTAATGGCGCTGATCATGTGACTGATCATGCGCTGATCATGTTTGCTATCATACACTGATCATGTGCCTCTGGAGGCAATAAACAAAGAGCTGAGTAGGCACGAATCAAACAGTCAGCAATAATCATGGAACTCAGGTGTGAGGAATCATGCTGCTCAGCTGGCAATAATCAAGCAGCTGAGCAGGCAGGAATTACGCAGCACAGCTGGCAATTGTCAAGCAGATGACAGGCAGGAATCGTGCAGCTCAGCTGGCAATTGTCAAGCAGATGAGCAGACAGTAATCACGCAGCTCAGCAGGCCCAGATCACGTGACTGAGCATGCACTGTTCACGTGGCTGATCATACACTGATCACGTGATGATCATGCACTGATCACTTGATATCATGCACTGATCACGTGGCTGATCATACACTGTTCACGTGTCTGACCATGCACTGATCACGTGGCTGATCATGCACTGATCACGTAACTGATCATGCACTGATCACGTGGCTATCATGCACTGATCACGTGGCTGATCATGCACTGATCACGTGGCTGATCATGCACCTGTCACGTGACATATCATGCACTGATCACGTGGCACTCATGCACTGATCACGTGGCTGATCATATCTGCTCACGTGACTCATGCACACATCACGTGGCTATCATGCACTGCTCACGTGGCTGTCATGGAATGATCACGTAGCAACCATATACTGGTCACGTGACTGATCATGCACTGATCACGAATGATCATGCACTGTTCACGTGACTGATCATGTACTGATCACGTGTCTGATCATGCACTGATCACGTGGCTATCATGCACTGCTCACGTGGCTGATCATGCCACGATCACGTAGCTACCATGTACTGGTCACGTGACTGATCATGCACTGATCACGTAATTGATCATGCACTGATCACGTGGCTCATCATGCACTGATCACGCTGATCACACATGTATCACGTGACTGATCATGCACTGATCACGTGGCTATCATGCACTGATCACGTGGCTGATCATGCACTGATCACGTGGATATCATGCACTGATCACTAGATCATCACACTGTATCACGCTGATATCATGCACTGATCACATGACTCATGCCATGCACTGATCACGTGGATGATCATGCACTGATCTTGACTGATCATGCACTGATCACGTGGCTGATCATGCACTGATCACGTGACTGATCATGCACTGACGTCACATGACTATCATGTAGTGATCACGTGACTTAATGGCACTGATCATGTGACTGATCATGCGCTGATCATGTTTGCTATCATACACTGATCATGTGCCTCTGGAGGCAATAAACAAAGAGCTGAGTAGGCACGAATCAAAACAGCAGGCAATAATCATGAACTCAGGTGTGAGGAATCATGCTGCCACAATAATCAAGCAGCTGAGCAGGCAGGAATCGTGCAGCTCAGCTGGCAATTGTCAGCAGATGACAGACAGTAATCACATCAGTGCCCTGATCACGTGACTGAGCATGCACTGATCACGTGGCTGATCATACACTGATCACGTGATGATCATGCACTGATCACGTGGATATCATGCACTGATCACGTGGCTGATCATACACTGTTCACGTGGTCTGACCATGCACTGATCACGTGGCTGATCACACTGCTCACGTAACTGATCATGCACTGATCACGTGGCTATCATGCACTGATCACGTGGCTGATCATGCACTGTTCACGGGCTGACTCATGACACGTGGTCAATCGCACTGATCACGACATCATGCACTGATCACGTGGCACATGCACTGATCACGCTGATCATACTCGCTCACGAATCATGCACTATCACGTGGCTATCATGCACTGATCACGGATCATGCACTGATCACGTGGCTATCCATGCACTGGTCACGTGACTGATCATGCAAAGATCACGAACATCATGCACTGTCACGTGACTGATCATGCATGATCACGTGACTGATCATGCACTGATCACGTGGCTATCATGATCTGATCACGTGGCTGATCATGCAATGATCACGTAGCAACCATGTACTGTTCACGTGACTGATCATGCACCTGTCACGTGACATATCATGCACTGATCACGTGGCATCATGCACTGATCACGTGGCTGATCATACTCTGCTCACGAACTCATGCACACATCCCGCATATCATGCACTGATCACGTGTCTGCATGCGGAATGATCACGCGGATGACCATGCACTGACACGTGGCTCGATCATGCTGATCACGACTCATCATGCACTGTTCACGGTTGATCATGCACTGATCACGTGATGATCATGCACTGACCACGCGGCTATCATGCACTGATCACGTGGCTGATCAGGCAATGATCACGTAGCAACCATGTATGGTCACTGGACTGATCGTGCACTGATCACGAATTGATCATGCACTGATCACGTGGCCGATCATGCACTGATCACGGCTGATCACACATGCATCACGTATTGGATCATGCACTGATCACGTGGCTATCATGCACTGATCACTGGCTATCATGCACTGATCACGTGTCTGATCACACACTGATCACGTGACTGATCATGCACTGATCACGTGCTATCATGCACTGCTCACGTGGCTGATCATGCCATGATCACGCAGCTACCATGTACTGGTCACATGACTGATCATGCACTGATCACGTGACTGATCATGCAGTGATCACGTGGCTATCATGAACTACTCACGTGGCTGATCATGCAATGATCATGTAGCTACCATGTACAGGTCACGTGAATGATCATACACCCATCAGGTGACTGATCATGCACTGATCACGTGGCTATCATGCACTGATCACGAGACTGATCATGCACTGTTCACGTCTATATCATGCACTGATCACATGACTGCCCATGCACTGATCACGTGGATGATCATACACTCATCTTGTGACAGATCATGCACTGATCACGTGGCTGATCATGCACTGATACCGTGACTGAGCATGGACTGATCACATGACTATCATATAGTGATCACGTGACTTAATGGCGCTGATCATGTGACTGATCATGCGCTGATCATGTTTGCTATCATACACTGATCATGTGCCTCTGGAGGCAATAAACAAAGAGTTGAGTAGGCACGAATCAAACAGTCAGCAGGCAATAATCATGGAACACAGGTGTGAGGAATCATGCTGCTCAGCTGGCAATAATCAAGCAGCTGAGCAGGCAGGAATTACGCAGCACAGCTGGCAATTGTCAAGCAGATGACAGGCAGGAATCGTGCAGCTCAGCTGGCAATTGTCAAGCAGATGAGCAGACAGTAATCACGCAGCTCAGCAGGCCCAGATCACGTGACTGAGCATGCACTGTTCACGTGGCTGATCATACACTGATCACGTGATGATCATGTACTGATCACTTGGATATCATGCACTGATCACGTGGCTGATCATACACTGTTCACGTGTCTGACCATGCACTGATCACGTGGCTGATCATACACTGCACACGTAACTGATCATGCACTGATCACGTGGCTATCATGCACTGATCACGTGGCTGAACATGCACTGTTCACGTGGCTGATCACACACCTGTCACGTGACATATCATGCACTGATCACGTGGCACTCATGCACTGATCACGTGGCTGATCATACTCTGCCCACGTAACTCATGCACACATCACGTGGCTATCATGCACTGCTCACGTGGCTCGTCATGGAATGATCACGAGCTACCATATACTGGTCACGTGACTGATCATGCAAAGATCACGAATGATCATGCACTGTTCACGTGATGATCATGTACTGATCACGTGACTGATCATGCACTGACCACGTGGCTATCATGCCTGCTCACGTGGCTGATCATGCAACGATCACGTAGCAACCATGTACTGGTCACGTGACTGATCATGCACTGATCACGAATTGATCCTGCACTGATCACGTGGCTCATCATGCACTGATCACGTGGCTGATCACACATGTATCACGTGACTGATCATGCACTGATCCCGTGGCTCTATGCACTGATCACGTGGCTGTCATGCACTAATCACGTGGATATCATGCACCGATCATGTGGCTGATCACACACGTATCACATGACTGATCATGCACTGATCACGTGGCTATCATGCACTGATCACGTGGCTATCATGCACTGATCACGTGGCTTATCAGGCAATGATCACGTAGCTACCTTGTACTGGTCACGTAACTGATCATGCACTGAGCACAATTGATCATGCACTGATCACGTGGCTGATCATGCACTGATCACGTGGCTGGCTGATCATACACTGATCACGTGACTGATCATGCACTGATCACGTGGCTATCATGCACTGATCATGCACTGATCACGTGCCTGATCATGCACTGATCACGTGGCTGATCATGCACTGATCACGTGACTGATCATGCACTGATCACGTGACTGATCATGCACTGATCACGTGGCTATCATGCCCTGCTCACGTGGCTGATCATGCCATGATCACGCAGCTACCATGTACTGGTCACATGACTGATCATGCACTGATCACGTGACTGATCATGCAGTGATCACGTGGCTATCATGAACTACTCACGTGGCTGATCATGCAATGATCATGTAGCTACCATGTACAGGTCACGTGAATGATCATACACCCATCAGGTGACTGATCATGCACTGATCACGTGGCTATCATGCACTGATCACGAGACTGATCATGCACTGTTCACGTCTATATCATGCACTGATCACATGACTGCCCATGCACTGATCACGTGGATGATCATACACTAATCTTGTGACAGATCATGCACTGATCACGTGGCTGATCATGCACTGATACCGTGACTGAGCATGGACTGATCACATGACTATCATATAGTGATCACGTGACTTAATGGCGCTGATCATGTGACTGATCATGCGCTGATCATGTTTGCTATCATACACTGATCATGTGCCTCTGGAGGCAATAAACAAAGAGCTGAGTAGGCACGAATCAAACAGTCAGCAGGCAATAATCATGGAACACAGGTGTGAGGAATCATGCTGCTCAGCTGGCAATAATCAAGCAGCTGAGCAGGCAGGAATTACGCAGCACAGCTGGCAATTGTCAAGCAGATGACAGGCAGGAATCGTGCAGCTCAGCTGGCAATTGTAAAGCAGATGAGCAGACAGTAATCACGCAGCTCAGCAGGCCCAGATCACGTGACTGAGCATGCACTGTTCACGTGGCTGATCATACACTGATCACGTGATGATCATGCACTGATCACTTGGATATCATGCACTAATCACGTGGCTGATCATACACTGTTCACGTGTCTGACCATGCACTGATCACGTGGCTGATCATGCACTGCTCACGTAACTGATCATGCACTGATCACGTGGCTATCATGCACTGATCACGTGGCTGAACATGCACTGTTCACGTGGCTGATCACACACCTGTCACGTGACATATCATGCACTGATCACGTGGCACTCATGCACTGATCACGTGGCTGATCATACTCTGCTCACGTAACTCATGCACACATCACGTGGCTATCATGCACTGCTCACGTGGCTCATGGAATGATCACGAGCACCATATACTGGTAACGTGACTGATCATGCAAAGATCACGTAAATGATCATGCACTGTTCACGTGACTGATCATGCACTGATCACGTGACTGATCATGCACTGACCACGTGGCTATCATGCTCTGCTCACGTGGCTGATCATGCACGATCACGTAGCAACCATGTACTGGTCACGTGACTGATCATGCACTGATCACGTAATTGATCATGCACTGATCACGTGGCTCATCATGCACTGATCACGTGGCTGATCACACATGTATCACGTGACTGATCATGCACTGATCCCGTGGCTCTCATGCACTGATCACGTGGCTGTCATGCACTGATCACGTGGATATCATGCACTGATCACGTGGCTGATCAGGCACTGATCACGTAGCTACCATGTACTGGTCACGTGACTGATCATGCACTGAGCAAGTGACTGATCATGCACTGATCACGTGCTGGATCATGCACTGATCACGTGGCTGATCATACACTGATCACATAACTGATCATGCACTGATCACGTGGCTGATCATGCACTGATCACGTGGCTATCATGCACTGATCACGTGGCTGATCAGGCAATGATCACGTAGCTGACCATGTACTGGTCACGTGACTGATCATGCACTGAGCAAGTAATTGATCATGCACTGATCACGTGGCTGATCATGCACTGATCACGTGGCTGATCATACACTGATCACGTAACTGATCATGCACTGATCACGTGACTGATCATGCACTGATCACGTGGCTATCATTCACTGATCACTTGGCTGAACATACACTGATCACGTGACTGGTCATGCACTGATCACGTGGCTGATCATGCACTGATCACGTGACTGATCATGCACTGATCTCGTGTCTGACCATGCACTGATCAGGTGGCTGATCATACACTGATCACGTGCCTGATCATGCACTGATCACGTGGCTGATCATGCACTGATCACGTGGCTGAACATGCACTGTTCACGTGGCTGATCACACACTGATCACGTGACTGATCATGCACTGATCACGTGGCTGATCATGCACTGATCACGTGGCTGATCATGCACTGATCACGTGGCTGGTCATGCACTGATCACGTGGCTGATCATGCACTGATCACGTGCTGATCATGCACTGATCACGGGCTATCATGCACTGGTCACGTGACTGATCATGCACTGATCACGTGACTGATCATGCAGTGATCACGTGGCTATCATGCACTACTCACGTGGCTGATCATGCAATGATCATGTAGCTACCATGTACAGGTCACGTGAATGATCATACACCCATCAGGTGACTGATCATGCACTGATCACGTGGCTATCATGCACTGATCACGAGACTGATCATGCACTGATCACGTCTATATCATGCACTGATCACATGACTGCCCATGCACTGATCACGTGGATGATCATACACTAATCATGTGACAGATCATGCACTGATCACGTGGCTGATCATGCACTGATACCGTGACTGAGCATGGACTGATCACATGACTATCATGTAGTGATCACGTGACTTAATGGCGCTGATCATGTGACTGATCATGCGCTGATCATGTTTGCTATCATACACTGATCATGTGCCTCTGGAGGCAATAAACAAAGAGCTGAGTAGGCACGAATCAAACAGTCAGCAGGCAATAATCATGGAACTCAGGTGTGAGGAATCATGCTGCTCAGCTGGCAATAATCAAGCAGCTGAGCAGGCAGGAATTACGCAGCACAGCTGGCAATTGTCAAGCAGATGACAGGCAGGAATCGTGCAGCTCAGCTGGCAATTGTCAAGCAGATGAGCAGACAGTAATCACGCAGCTCAGCAGGCCCAGATCACGTGACTGAGCATGCACTGTTCACGTGGCTGATCATACACTGATCACGTGATGATCATGCACTGATCACTTGGATATCATGCACTGATCACGTGGCTGATCATACACTGTTCACGTGTCTGACCATGCACTGATCACGTGGCTGATCATACACTGCTCACGTAACTGATCATGCACTGATCACGTGGCTATCATGCACTGATCACGTGGCTGAACATGCACTGTTCACGTGGCTGATCACACACCTGTCACGTGACATATCATGCACTGATCACGTGGCACTCATGCACTGATCACGTGGCTGATCATACTCTGCTCACGAATCATGCACACATCACGCTATCATGCACTGCTCACGTGGCTCGTCATGGAATGATCACGTAGCAACCATATACTGGTCACGTGACTGATCATGCACTGATCACGAATGATCATGCACTGTTCACGTGACTGATCATGTACTGATCACGTGACTGATCATGCACTGATCACGTGGCTATCATGCACTGCTCACGTGGCTGATCATGCAACGATCACGTAGCAACCATGTACTGGTCACGTGACTGATCATGCACTGATCACGTAATTGATCATGCACTGATCACGTGGCTCATCATGCACTGATCACGTGGCTGATCACACATGTATCACGTGACTGATCATGCACTGATCACGTGGCTTCATGCACTGATCACGTGGCTGATCATGCACTGATCACGTGGATATCATGCACTGATCACGTGGCTGATCATGCACTGATCACGAGCTGATCATGCACTGATCACGTGACTGATCATGCACTGATCACGTAACTGATCATGCACTGATCACGTGGCTGATCATGCACTGATCACGTGGCTGATCATGCACTGATCACGTGACTGATCATGCACTGATCACGTGGCTGATCATGCACTGATCACGTGGCTATCATGCACTGATCACGTGGCTGATCATGCACTGATCACGTGAGCTGATCATGCACTGATCACGTGACTGATCATGCACTGATCACGTGACTGATCATGCACTGATCACGTGGCTGATCATGCACTGATCACGTGGCTGATCATGCACTGATCACGTGACTGATCATGCACTGATCACGTGACTGATCATGCACTGATCACGTGGCTGATCATGCACTGATCACGTGGCTGATCATGCACTGATCACGTGACTGATCATGCACTGATCACGTGGCTGATCATGCACTGATCACGTGACTGATCATGCACTGATCACGTGGCTGATCATGCACTGATCACGTGGCTGATCATGCACTGATCACGTGACTGATCATGCACTGATCACGTGGCTATCATGCACTGATCACGTGGCTGATCATGCACTGATCACGTGGCTGATCACACACTGATCACGTGACTGATCATGCACTGATCACGTGACTGATCATGCACTGATCACGTGGCTGATCATGCACTGATCACGTGGCTGATCATGCACTGATCACGTGGCTGATCATGCACTGATCACGTGGCTGATCATGCACTGATCACGTGACTGATCATGCACTGATCACGTGGCTGATCATGCACTGATCACGTGACTGATCATGCACTGATCACGTGACTGATCATGCACTGATCACGTGGCTATCATGCACTGATCACGTGGCTGATCATGCATGATCACGCAGCTACCATGCACTGATCACGTGACTGATCATGCACTGATCACGTGACTGATCATGCACTGATCACGGATCATGCACTGATCACGTGGCTGATCATGCAATGATCACGTAGCTACATGTACTGGTCACGTGACTGATCATGCACTGATCACGTGACTGATCATGCACTGATCACGTGGCTGATCATGCACTGATCACGTGACTGATCATGCACTGATCACGGCTCTATCATGCACTGATCACGTGACTATCATGCACTGATCACGTGGCTGATCATGCACTGATCACGTGACTGATCATGCACTGATCACGTGGCTGATCATGCACTGATCACGTGACTGATCATGCACTGATCACGTGACTGATCATGCACTGATCACGTGGCTATCATGCACTGCTCACGTGGCTGATCATGCCATGATCACGCAGCTACCATGTACTGGTCACATGACTGATCATGCACTGATCACGTGACTGATCATGCAGTGATCACGTGGCTATCATGCACTACTCACGTGGCTGATCATGCAATGATCATGTAGCTACCATGTACAGGTCACGTGAATGATCATACACCCATCAGGTGACTGATCATGCACTGATCACGTGGCTATCATGCACTGATCACGAGACTGATCATGCACTGTTCACGCCTATATCATGCACTGATCACATGACTGCCCATGCACTGATCACGTGGATGATCATACACTAATCTTGTGACAGATCATGCACTGATCACGTGGCTGATCATGCACTGATACCGTGACTGAGCATGGACTGATCACATGACTATCATGTAGTGATCACGTGACTTAATGGCGCTGATCATGTGACTGATCATGCGCTGATCATGTTTGCTATCATACACTGATCATGTGCCTCTGGAGGCAATAAACAAAGAGCTGAGTAGGCACGAATCAAACAGTCAGCAGGCAATAATCATGGAACTCAGGTGTGAGGAATCATGCTGCTCAGCTGGCAATAATCAAGCAGCTGAGCAGGCAGGAATTACGCAGCACAGCTGGCAATTGTCAAGCAGATGACAGGCAGGAATCGTGCAGCTCAGCTGGCAATTGTCAAGCAGATGAGCAGACAGTAATCACGCAGCTCAGCAGGCCCAGATCACGTGACTGAGCATGCACTGTTCACGTGGCTGATCATACACTGATCACGTGATGATCATGCACTGATCACTTGGATATCATGCACTGATCACGTGGCTGATCATACACTGTTCACGTGTCTGACCATGCACTGATCACGTGGCTGATCATACACTGCTCACGTAACTGATCATGCACTGATCACGTGGCTATCATGCACTGATCACGTGGCTGAACATGCACTGTTCACGTGGCTGATCACACACCTGTCACGTGACATATCATGCACTGATCACGTGGCACTCATGCACTGATCACGTGGCTGATCATACTCTGCTCACGTAACTCATGCACACATCACGTGGCTATCATGCACTGCTCACGTGGCTCGTCATGGAATGATCACGAGCAACCATATACTGGTAACGTGACTGATCATGCACAGATCACGAATGATCATGCACTGTTCACGTGACTGATCATGTACTGATCACGTGACTGATCATGCACTGATCACGTGGCTATCATGCTCTGCTCACGTGGCTGATCATGCAACGATCACGTAGCAACCATGTACTGGTCACGTGACTGATCATGCACTGATCACGTAATTGATCCTGCACTGATCACGTGGCTCATCATGCACTGATCACGTGGCTGATCACACATGTATCACGTGACTGATCATGCACTGATCACGTGGCTATCATGCACTGATCACGTGGCTGTCATGCACTGATCACGTGGATATCATGCACTGATCACGTGGCTGATCACACACGTATCACATGACTGATCATGCACTGATCACGTGGCTATCATGCACTGATCACGTGGCTATCATGCACTGATCACGTGGCTACATGCACTGATCACGTGCTGATCATGCAATGATCACGTAGCTATCATGTACTGGTCACGTGACTGATCATGCACTGATCACGTAATGATCATGCACTGATCATGTGGCTGATCATGCACTGATCACGTGGCTGATCATGCACTGATCACATGACTGATCATGCACTGATCACGTGACTGATCATGCACTGATCACGTGGCTATCATGCACTGATCACTGGCTGACATACACTGATCACGTGCCTGATCATGCACTGATCACGTGGCTGATCATGCACTGATCACGTGACTGATCATGCACTGATCACGTGGCTGATCATGCACTGATCACGTGACTGATCATGCACTGATCACGTACTGATCATGCACTGATCACGTGGCTATCATGCACCGATCACGCGGCTGATCATGCCATGATCACGCAGCTACCATGTACTGGTCACATGACTGATCATGCACTGATCACGTGACTGATCATGCAGTGATCACGTGGCTATCATGAACTACTCACGTGGCTGATCATGCAATGATCATGTAGCTACCATGTACAGGTCACGTGAATGATCATACACCCATCAGGTGACTGATCATGCACTGATCACGTGGCTATCATGCACTGATCACGACTGATCATGCACTGTTCACGCCTATATCATGCACTGATCACATGACTGCCCGCACTGATCACGTGGATGATCATACACTAATCTGTGACAGATCATGCACTGATCACGTGGCTGATCATGCACTGATACCGTGACTGAGCATGGACTGATCACATGACTATCATGTAGTGATCACGTGACTTAATGGCGCTGATCATGTGACTGATCATGCGCTGATCATGTTTGCTATCATACACTGATCATGTGCCTCTGGAGGCAATAAACAAAGAGCTGAGTAGGCACGAATCAAACAGTCAGCAGGCAATAATCATGGAACTCAGTGTGAGGAATCATGCTGCTCAGCTGGCAATAATCAAGCAGCTGAGCAGGCAGGAATTACGCAGCACAGCTGGCAATTGTCAAGCAGATGACAGGCAGGAATCGTGCAGCTCAGCTGGCAATTGTCAAGCAGATGAGCAGACAGTAATCACGCAGCTCAGCAGGCCCAGATCACGTGACTGAGCATGCACTGTTCACGTGGCTGATCATACACTGATCACGTGATGATCATGCACTGATCACTTGGATATCATGCACTGATCACGTGGCTGATCATACACTGTTCACGTGTCTGACCATGCACTGATCACGTGGCTGATCATACACTGCTCACGTAACTGATCATGCACTGATCACGTGGCTATCATGCACTGATCACGGCTGAACATGCACTGTTCACGTGGCTGATCACACACCTGTCACGTGACATATCATGCACTGATCACGTGGCACTCATGCACTGATCACGCATCATACCTGCTCACGTAACTCATGCACATCACGTGGCTATCATGCACTGCTCACGTGGCTGATCATGGATGATCACGTAGCAACCATATACTGGTCACGTGACTGATCATGCACTGATCACGAATGATCATGCACTGTTCACGTGACTGATCATGTACTGATCACGTGACTGATCATGCACTGATCACGTGGCTATCATGCACTGCTCACGTGGCTGATCATGCACTGATCACGTAGCAACCATGTACTGGTCACGTGACTGATCATGCACTGATCACGCAATTGATCATGCACTGATCACGTGGCTCATCATGCACTGATCACGTGGCTGATCACACATGTATCACGTGACTGATCATGCACTGATCACGTGGCTCATGCACTGATCACGTGGCTGTCATGCACTGATCACGTGGATATCATGCACTGATCATGGCTGATCACACACGTATCACATGACTGATCATGCACTGATCACGTGGCTATCATGCACTGATCACGTGGCTATCATGCACTGATCACGGCTGATCATGCACTGATCACGCTACCATGCACTGATCACGACTGATCATGCACTGATCACGTGGCTGATCATGCACTGATCACGTGGCTGATCATGCACTGATCACGTGCTGATCATGCACTGATCACGTGACTGATCATGCACTGATCACGTCTGATCATGCACTGATCACGTGGCTATCATGCACTGCTCACGTGGCTGATCATGCCATGATCACGCAGCTACCATGTACTGGTCACATGACTGATCATGCACTGATCACGTGACTGATCATGCAGTGATCACGTGGCTATCATGCGAACTACTCACGTGGCTGATCATGCAATGATCATGTAGCTAATGTACAGGTCACGTGAATGATCATACACCCATCAGGTGACTGATCATGCACTGATCACGTGGCTATCATGCACTGATCACGAGACTGATCATGCACTGTTCACGTCTATATCATGCACTGATCACATGACTGCCCATGCACTGATCACGTGGATGATCATACACTAATCTTGTGACAGATCATGCACTGATCACGTGGCTGATCATGCACTGATACCGTGACTGAGCATGGACTGATCACATGACTATCATGTAGTGATCACGTGACTTAATGGCGCTGATCATGTGACTGATCATGCGCTGATCATGTTTGCTATCATACACTGATCATGTGCCTCTGGAGGCAATAAACAAAGAGCTGAGTAGGCACGAATCAAACAGTCAGCAGGCAATAATCATGGAACTCAGGTGTGAGGAATCATGCTGCTCAGCTGGCAATAATCAAGCAGCTGAGCAGGCAGGAATCGTGCAGCTCAGCTGGCAATTGTCGCAGATGACAGGCAGGAATCACGCAGCTAGCAGGTGATCACGTGACTGAGCATGCACTGATCACGTGGCTGATCATGCACTGATCATGACTGATCATGCACTGATCACGTGACTGATCATGCACTGATCACGGCTATCATGCACTGATCACGTGGCTGATCATACACTGATCACGGATGATCATGCACTGATCACTTGGATATCATGCACTGATCACGTGGCTGATCATACACTGATCACGTGTCTGATCATGCACTGATCACGTGGCTGATCATACACTGCTCACGTAATGATCATGCACTGATCACGTGGCTATCATGCACTGATCACGTGGCTGATCATGCACTGTTCACGTGGCTGATCACACACCTGTCACGTGACATATCATGCACTGATCACGTGGCACATGCACTGATCACGTGGCTGATCATACTGATCACGTAACATGCACACATCACGTGGCTATCATGCACTGCTCACGTGCTGATCATGCATGATCACGAGCTACCATAACACGTGACTGATCATGCACTGATCACGTAAATGATCATGCACTGTTCACGTGACTGATCATGCACTGATCACGTGACTGATCATGCACTGATCACGTGGCTATCATGCACTGATCACGTGCTGATCATGCAACGATCACGTAGCAACCATGCACTGGTCACGTGACTGATCATGCACTGATCACGTAATTGATCATGCACTGATCACGTGGCTGATCATGCACTGATCACGTGGCTGATCACACATGATCACGTGACTGATCATGCACTGATCACGTGGCTATCATGCACTGATCACGGCTGATCATGCACTGATCACGTGGATATCATGCACTGATCACGTGGCTGATCACACACGATCACGTGACTGATCATGCACTGATCACGTGGCATCATGCACTGATCACGTGGCTATCATGCACTGATCACGTGGCTGATCATGCAATGATCACGAGCTACCATGTACTGGTCACGACTGATCATGCACTGATCACGTAATTGATCATGCACTGATCGTGGCTGATCATGCACTGATCACGTGACTGATCATGCACTGATCACGTGGACTGATCATGCACTGATCACGTGGCTATCATGCACTGATCACGTGGCTGATCATGCATGATCACGCATACCATGTACTGGTCACATGACTGATCATGCACTGATCACGGGACTGATCATGCACTGATCACGTGGCTATCATGCACTACTCACGTGGCTGATCATGCAATGATCACGTAGCTACCATGTACAGGTCACGTGAATGATCATACACCCATCAGGTGACTGATCATGCACTGATCACGTGGCTATCATGCACTGATCACAGACTGATCATGCACTGATCACGTCTATATCATGCACTGATCACATGACTGCCATGCACTGATCACGTGGATGATCATACACTAATCTGTGACAGATCATGCACTGATCACGTGGCTGATCATGCACTGATACCGTGACTGAGCATGGACTGATCACATGACTATCATGTAGTGATCACGTGACTTAATGCATGATCATGTGACTGATCATGCGCTGATCATGTTTGCTATCATACACTGATCATGTGCCTCTGGAGGCAATAAACAAAGAGCTGAGTAGGTACGAATCAAACAGTCAGCAGGCAATAATCATGGAACACAGGTGTGAGGAATCATGCTGCTCAGCTGGCAATAATCAAGCAGCTGATCAGGCAGGAATCGTGCAGCTCAGCTGGCAATTGTCAAGCAGATGAGCAGACAGTACGAGCTCAGCAGGCCCAGATCACGTGACTGAGCATGCACTGTCACGTGGCTGATCATGCACTGATCACGTGGCTGATCATGCACTGATCATGGCTATCATGCACTGATCACGTGGCTGATCATGCACTGATCACGTAGCTGACCATGCACTGATCACGTGGCTGATCATGCACTGATCACGTAACTGATCATGCACTGATCACGTGGCTGATCATGCACTGATCACGTGGCTGATCATGCACTGATCACGTGCTGATCATGCACTGATCACGTGGATATCATGCACTGATCACGTGGCATCATGCACTGATCACGTGACTGATCATGCACTGATCACGTGACTGATCATGCACTGATCACGTGGCTATCATGCACTGCTCACGTGGCTGATCATGCCATGATCACGCAGCTACCATGCACTGGTCACATGACTGATCATGCACTGATCACGTGACTGATCATGCACTGATCACGTGGCTATCATGCACTACTCACGTGGCTGATCATGCAATGATCACGTAGCCATGTACAGGTCACGTGAATGATCATGCACCCATCACGTGACTGATCATGCACTGATCACGTGGCTATCATGCACTGACACTCAGACTGATCATGCACTGTTCACGCCTATATCATGCACTGATCACATGACTGATCATGCACTGATCACGTGGCTGATCTACACTGATCACGTGACTGATCATGCACTGATCACGTGGCTGATCATGCACTGATACCGTGATGAGCATGGACTGATCACATGACTATCATGTACTGATCACGTGACTTATGGCGCTGATCATGTGACTGATCATGCGCTGATCATGTTGGCTATCATACACTGATCATGTGCCTCTGGAGGCAATAAACAAAGAGCTGAGTAGCACTGATCAAACAGTCATGGCAATAATCATGGAACTCAGGTGTGAATCATGCTGCCAGCGGCAATAATCAAGCAGCTGAGCAGCAATCACGCAGCACAGCTGGCAACTGTCAAGCAGATGACAGGAATCGTGCAGCTCAGCTGGCAACTGTCAAGCAGATGAGCAGACAGTAATCACGCAGCTCATCAGGCCCAGATCACGTGACTGGCATGCACTGCACGTGGCTGATCATGCACTGATCACGTTGATCATGCACTGATCACGTGATCATGCACTGATCACGTGCTGATCATGCACTGATCACTGATCATGCACTGATCACGTGCTGATCATACACTGATCACGCAACTGATCATGCACTGATCACGTGGCTATCATGCACTGATCACGTGGCTGATCATGCACTGATCACGTGGCTGATCACACACTGTCACGTGATATCATGCACTGATCACGTGGCATCATGCACTGATCACGTGGCTGATCATACACTGATCACGTGAACTGATGCACTGATCACGTGGCTATCATGCACTGCTCACGTGGCTGATCATGCATGATCACGCAGCTACCATGTACTGGTCACATGACTGATCATGCACTGATCACGTGACTGATCATGCACTGATCACGTGGCTATCATGCACTACTCACGTGGCTGATCATGCAATGATCACGTAGCTACCATGTACTGGTCACGTGAATGATCATACACCCATCACGTGACTGATCATGCACTGATCACGTGGCTATCATGCACTGATCACGTGACTGATCATGCACTGTTCACGCCTATATCATGCACTGATCACATGACTGATCATGCACTGATCACGTGGATGATCATACACTGATCTTGTGACAGATCATGCACTGATCACGTGGCTGATCATGCACTGATACGTGACTGAGCATGGACTGATCACATGACTATCATGCACTGATCACGTGACTTAATGGCACTGATCATGTGACTGATCATGCGCTGATCATGTTTGCTATCATACACTGATCATGTGCCTCTGGAGGCAATAAACAAAGAGCTGAGTAGGCACGAATCAAACAGTCAGCAGGCAATAATCATGGAACACAGGTGTGAGGAATCATGCTGCTCAGCTGGCAATAATCAAGCAGCTGATCAGGCAGGAATCGTGCAGCTCAGCTGGATTGTCAAGCAGATGAGCAGACAGTAATCACGCAGCTCAGCATGGCCCATGATCACGTGACTGAGCATGCACTGATCACGTGGCTGATCATGCACTGATCACGTGATGATCATGCACTGATCACGTGGCTATCATGCACTGATCACGTGGCTGATCATGCACTGATCACGTGACTGATCATGCACTGATCACGTGGCTGATCATGCACTGATCACGTGGCTATCATGCACTGCTCACGTGGCTGATCATGCCATGATCACGCAGCTACCATGCACTGGTCACATGACTGATCATGCACTGATCACGTAACTGATCATGCACTGATCACGTGGCTATCATGCACTACTCACGTGGCTGATCATGCAATGATCGCGTAGCTACCATGTACTGGTCACGTGAATGATCATGCACCCATCAGGTGACTGATCATGCACTGATCACGTGGCTATCATGCACTGATCACGTGACTGATCATGCACTGTTCACGCCTATATCATGCACTGATCACGTGACTGCCCATGCACTGATCACGTGGATGATCATACACTGATCTTGTGACAGATCATGCACTGATCACGTGGCTGATCATGCACTGATACCGTGACTGAGCATGGACTGATCACATGACTATCATGTAGTGATCACGTGACTTAATGGCGCTGATCATGTGACTGATCATGCGCTGATCATGTTTGCTATCATACACTGATCATGTGCCTCTGGAGGCAATAAACAAAGAGCTGAGTAGGTACGAATCAAACAGTCAGCAGGCAATAATCATGGAACTCAGGTGTGAGGAATCATGCTGCTCAGCTGGCAATAATCAAGCAGCTGAGCAGGCAGGAATTACGCAGCACAGCTGGCAATTGTCAAGCAGATGACAGGCAGGAATCGTGCAGCTCAGCTGGCAATTGTCAAGCAGATGAGCAGACAGTAATCACGCAGCTCAGCAGGCCCTGATCACGTGACTGAGCATGCACTGTTCACGTGGCTGATCACACACTGATCACGTGATGATCATGCACTGATCACTTGGATATCATGCACTGATCACGTGGCTGATCATACACTGATCACGTGTCTGACCATGCACTGATCACGTGGCTGATCATACACGGCTCACGTAACTGATCATGCACTGATCACGTGGCTATCATGCACTGATCACGTGGCTGAACATGCACTGTTCACGTGGCTGATCACACACCTGTCACGCGACATATCATGCACTGATCACGTGGCACTCATGCACTGATCACGTGGCTGATCATACTCTGCTCACGAACTCATGCACACATCACGTGGCTATCATGCACTGCTCACGTGGCTCGTCATGGAATGATCACGTAGCAACCATATACTGGTCACGTGACTGATCATGCAGATCACGTAAATGATCATGCACTGTTCACGTGACTGATCATGCACTGATCACGTTGATCATGCACTGATCACGTGGCTATCATGCACTGCTCACGTGGCTGATCATGCAACGATCACGTAGCAACCATGTACTGGTCACGCGACTGATCATGCACTGATCACGAATTGATCCTGCACTGATCACGTGGCTCATCATGCACTGATCACGTGGCTGATCACATGTATCACGTGACTGATCATGCACTGATCACGTGGCTATCATGCACTGATCACGGCTGTCATGCACTGATCACGTGGATATCATGCACTGATCACGTGGCTGATCATACACTGATCATGACTGATCATGCACTGATCACGTGGCTATCATGCACTGATCACGTGGCTGATCATGCACTGATCACGTGGCTGATCATGCACTGATCACTGCTGATCATGCACTGATCACGTGGCTGATCATGCACTGATCACGCATGGCTATCATGCACTGATCACGTAACTGATCATGCACTGATCACGAACTGATCATGCACTGATCACGTGGCTGATCATGCACTGATCACGTGGCTATCATGCACTGCTCACGTGGCTGATCATGCCATGATCACGCAGCTACCATGTACTGGTCACATGACTGATCATGCACTGATCACGTGACTGATCATGCAGTGATCACGTGGCTATCATGCACTACTCACGTGGCTGATCATGCAATGATCATGTAGCTACCATGTACAGGTCACGTGAATGATCATACACCCATCAGGTGACTGATCATGCACTGATCACGTGGCTATCATGCACTGATCACGAGACTGATCATGCACTGATCACGTCTATATCATGCACTGATCACATGACTGCCCATGCACTGATCACGTGGATGATCATACACTAATCTTGTGACAGATCATGCACTGATCACGTGGCTGATCATGCACTGATACCGTGACTGAGCATGGACTGATCACATGACTATCATGTAGTGATCACGTGACTTAATGGCGCTGATCATGTGACTGATCATGCGCTGATCATGTTTGCTATCATACACTGATCATGTGCCTCTGGAGGCAATAAACAAAGAGCTGAGTAGGCACGAATCAAACAGTCAGCAGGCAATAATCATGGAACTCAGGTGTGAGGAATCATGCTGCTCAGCTGGCAATAATCAAGCAGCTGAGCAGGCAGGAATTACGCAGCACAGCTGGCAATTGTCAAGCAGATGACAGGCAGGAATCGTGCAGCTCAGCTGGCAATTGTCAAGCAGATGAGCAGACAGTAATCACGCAGCTCAGCAGGCCCAGATCACGTGACTGAGCATGCACTGTTCACGTGGCTGATCATACACTGATCACGTGATGATCATGCACTGATCACTTGGATATCATGCACTGATCACGTGGCTGATCATACACTGTTCACGTGTCTGACCATGCACTGATCACGTGGCTGATCATACACTGCTCACGTAACTGATCATGCACTGATCACGTGGCTATCATGCACTGATCACGTGGCTGAACATGCACTGTTCACGTGGCTGATCACACACCTGTCACGTGACATATCATGCACTGATCACGTGCACTCATGCACTGATCACGTGGCTGATCATACTCTGCTCACGAACTCATGCACACATCACGTGGCTATCATGCACTGCTCACGTGGCTGTCATGGATGATCACGTAGCAACCATATACTGGTCACGTGACTGATCATGCAAAGATCACGTAAATGATCATGCACTGTTCACGTGACTGATCATGTACTGATCACGCGACTGATCATGCACTGATCACGTGGCTATCATGCACTGCTCACGTGGCTGATCATGCAACATCACGAGCAACCATGTACTGGTCACGTGACTGATCATGCACTGATCACGTAATTGATCTGCACTGATCACGTGGCTCATCATGCACTGATCACGTGGCTGATCACACATGTATCACGTGACTGATCATGCACTGATCACGTGGCTATCATGCACTGATCACGTGGCTGTCATGCACTGATCACGTGGATATCATGCACTGATCACGTGGCTGATCACACACGTATCACCTGACTGATCATGCACTGATCACGTGGCTATCATGCACTGATCACGTGGCTATCATGCACTGATCACGTGGCTGATCATGCACTGATCACGCAGCTACCATGCACTGATCACGTGACTGATCATGCACTGATCACGGGACTGATCATGCACTGATCACGTGGCTGATCATGCACTGATCACGTGACTGATCATGCACTGATCACGTGCTGATCATGCACTGATCACGTGGCTATCATGCACTGATCACGTGGCTGATCATGCCATGATCACGCAGCTACCATGCTGGTCACATGACTGATCATGCACTGATCACGTGACTGATCATGCACTGATCACGTGGCTATCATGCACTACTCACGTGGCTGATCATGCAATGATCATGTAGCTACCATGACAGGTCACGAATGATCATACACCCATCAGGTGACTGATCATGCACTGATCACGCTATCATGCACTGATCACGTGACTGATCATGCACTGATCACGCTATATCATGCACTGATCACATGACTGCATGCACTGATCACGTGGCTGATCACACACTAATCACGTGACAGATCATGCACTGATCACGTGGCTGATCATGCACTGATACCGTGACTGAGCATGGACTGATCACATGACTATCATGTAGTGATCACGTGACTTAATGGCGCTGATCATGTGACTGATCATGCGCTGATCATGTTTGGTATCATACACTGATCATGTGCCTCTGGAGGTAAACAAAGAGCTGAGTAGGCACGAATCAAACAGTCAGCAGGCAATAATCATGGAACACAGGTGAGGAATCATGCTGCTCAGCTGGCAATAATCAAGCAGCTGAGCAGGCAGGAATCGTGCAGCTCAGCTGGCAATTGTCAAGCAGATGAGCAGACAGAATCACGCAGCTCAGCAGGCCCAGATCACGTGACTGAGCATGCACTGTTCACGTGGCTGATCATGCACTGATCACGTAGCTGACCATGCACTGATCACGTGGCTATCATGCACTGATCACGTGGCTGATCATGCACTGATCACGTGGCTACCATGCACTGATCACGTGACTGATCATGCACTGATCACGTGAACTGATCATGCACTGATCACGTGGCTGATCATGCACTGATCACGTGGCTGATCATGCACTGATCACGTGGCTGATCATGCACTGATCACGTGGCTATCATGCACTGATCACGTGGCTGATCATGCACTGATCACGTGACTGATCATGCACTGATCACGTGGCTGATCATGCACTGATCACGTGGCTATCATGCACTGCTCACGTGGCTGATCATGCCATGATCACGCAGCTACCATGTACTGGTCACATGACTGATCATGCACTGATCACGTGACTGATCATGCACTGATCACGTGGCTATCATGCACTACTCACGTGGCTGATCATGCAATGATCATGTAGCTACCATGTACAGGTCACGTGAATGATCATACACCCATCAGGTGACTGATCATGCACTGATCACGTGGCTATCATGCACTGATCACGTGACTGATCATGCACTGATCACGTCTATATCATGCACTGATCACATGACTGCCCATGCACTGATCACGTGGATGATCATACACTAATCATGTGACAGATCATGCACTGATCACGTGGCTGATCATGCACTGATACCGTGACTGAGCATGGACTGATCACATGACTATCATGTAGTGATCACGTGACTTAATGGCGCTGATCATGTGACTGATCATGCGCTGATCATGTTTGCTATCATACACTGATCATGTGCCTCTGGAGGCAATAAACAAAGAGCTGAGTAGGCACGAATCAAACAGTCAGCAGGCAATAATCATGGAACTCAGGTGTGAGGAATCATGCTGCTCAGCTGGCAATAATCAAGCAGCTGAGCAGGCAGGAATTACGCAGCACAGCTGGCAATTGTCAAGCAGATGACAGGCAGGAATCGTGCAGCTCAGCTGGCAATTGTCAAGCAGATGAGCAGACAGTAATCACGCAGCTCAGCAGGCCCAGATCACGTGACTGAGCATGCACTGTTCACGTGGCTGATCATACACTGATCACGTGATGATCATGCACTGATCACTTGGATATCATGCACTGATCACGTGGCTGATCATACACTGTTCACGTGTCTGACCATGCACTGATCACGGCTGATCATACACTGCTCACGCAACTGATCATGCACTGATCACGCGGCTATCATGCACTGATCACGTGGCTGAACATGCACTGTTCACGTGGCTGATCACACACCTGTCACGCGACATATCATGCACTGATCACGCGGCACTCATGCACTGATCACGTGGCTGATCATACTCTGCCACGTAACTCATGCACACATCACGTGGCTATCATGCACTGCTCACGTGGTTCGTCATGGAATGATCACGTAGCAACCATATACTGGTCACGTGACTGATCATGCACAGATCACGTAAATGATCATGCACTGTTCACGTGACTGATCATGTACTGATCACGTGACTGATCATGCACTGATCACGTGGCTATCATGCTCTGCTCACGTGTCTGATCATGCAACGATCACGAGCAACCATGTACTGGTCACGTGACTGATCATGCACTGATCACGTAATTGATCATGCACTGATCACGTGGCTCATCATGCACTGATCACGTGGCTGATCACACATGATCACGTGACTGATCATGCACTGATCACGTGGCTATCATGCACTGATCACGTGGCTCATGCACTGATCACGTGGATATCATGCACTGATCACGTGGCTGATCATGCACTGATCACGTGGCTGATCATGCACTGATCACGTGACTGATCATGCACTGATCACGTGGCTGATCTGCACTGATCACGTGGCTATCATGCACTGATCACGTGGCTGATCATGCACCGATCACATGACTGATCATGCACTGATCACGTGCTGATCATGCACTGATCACGTGGCTATCATGCACTGATCACGTGGCTGATCATGCACTGATCACGCAGCTATCATGCACTGGTCACGTGACTGATCATGCACTGATCACGTGACTGATCATGCACTGATCACGTGGCTATCATGCACTGATCACGTGGCTGATCATGCAATGATCACGTAGCTACCATGCACTGATCACGTGACTGATCATGCACTGATCACGTGACTGATCATGCACTGATCACGTGGCTATCATGCACTGATCACGTGACTGATCATGCACTGATCACGGCTATATCATGCACTGATCACGTGACGATCATGCACTGATCACGTGAGGATCATGCACTGATCACGTGCCTGATCATGCACTGATCACGTGGCTGATCATGCACTGATCACGTGACTGATCATGCACTGATCTCGTGTCTGATCATGCACTGATCACGTGGCATATGCACTGCTCACGTGGCTGATCATGCCATGATCACGCAGCTACCATGTACTGGTCACATGACTGATCATGCACTGATCACGTGACTGATCATGCAGTGATCACGTGGCTATCATGCACTACTCACGTGGCTGATCATGCAATGATCATGTAGCTACCTGTACAGGTCACGTGAATGATCATACACCCATCAGGTGACTGATCATGCACTGATCACGTGGCTATCATGCACTGATCACGTGACTGATCATGCACTGTTCACGCCTATATCATGCACTGATCACATGACTGCCCGCACTGATCACGGATGATCATACACTAATCTTGTGACAGATCATGCACTGATCACGTGGCTGATCATGCACTGATACCTTGACTGAGCATGGACTGATCACATGACTATCATGTAGTGATCACGTGACTTAATGGCGCTGATCATGTGACTGATCATGCTGATCATGTTTGCTATCATACACTGATCATGTGCCTCTGGAGGCAATAAACAAAGAGCTGAGTAGGCACGAATCAAACAGTCAGCAGGCAATAATCATGGAACTCAGTGTGAGGAATCATGCTGCTCAGCTGGCAATAATCAAGCAGCTGAGCAGGCAGGAATCGTGCAGCTCAGCTGGCAAGTCAAGCAGATGAGCAGACAGTAATCACGCAGCTCAGCAGGCCCTGATCACGTGACTGAGCATGCACTGTTCACGTGGCTGATCATACACTGATCACGTGATGATCATGCACTGATCACTTGGATATCATGCACTGATCACGTGGCTGATCATACACTGTTCACGTGTCCGACCATGCACTGATCACGTGGCTGATCATACACTGCTCACGTAACTGATCATGCACTGATCACGTGGCTATCATGCACTGATCACGTGGCTGAACATGCACTGTTCACGTGGCTGATCACACACCTGTCACGTGACATATCATGCACTGATCACGTGGCACTCATGCACTGATCACGTGGCTGATCATACTCTGCTCACGTAACTCATGCACATCACGTGGCTATCATGCACTGCTCACGTGGCTGGTCATGAATGACGCGTACCATATACTGGTAACGGACTGATCATGCAAAGATCACGAAATGATCATGCACTGTTCACGTGACTGATCATGTACTGATCACGACTGATCATGCACTGACCACGTGGCTATCATGCACTGCTCACGTGGCTGATCATGCAACGATCACGTAGCAATCATGTACTGGTCACGTGACTGATCACACCGATCACGAACTGATCCTGCACTGATCACGTGGCTTATCATGCACTGATCACGTGGCTGATCATGCACTGATCGCGGCTGATCACACATGATCACGTGACTGATCATGCACTGATCACGTATTCATGCACTGATCACGTGGCTGTCATGCACTGATCACGGATATCATGCACTGATCATGGCTGATCACACACGTATCACATGACTGATCATGCACTGATCACGTGACATCATGCACTGATCACGTGGCTATCATGCACTGATCACGTGGCTGATCAGGCAATGATCACGTAGCTACCATGTACTGGTCACGACTGATCATGCACTGAGCACGTAATTGATCATGCACTGATCATGGCTGATCATGCACTGATCACGTGGCTGATCATACACTGATCACATAACTGATCATGCACTGATCACGTGACTGATCATGCACTGATCACGTGGCATCATGCACTGATCACTTGGCTGGACATACACTGATCACGTGCTGGTCATGCACTGATCACGCGGCTGATCATGCACTGATCACGTGACTGATCATGCACTGATCTCGTGCTGATCATGCACTGATCACGTGACTGATCATGCACTGATCTCGCGGTGATCATGCACTGATCACGTGGCTATCATGCACTGCTCACGTGGCTGATCATGCCATGATCACCAGCTACCATGTACTGGTCACATGACTGATCATGCACTGATCACGCGACTGATCATGCAGTGATCACGCGGCTATCATGAACTACTCACGTGGCTGATCATGCAATGACCATGTAGCTACCATGTACAGGTCACGTGGAATGATCATACACCCATCAGGTGACTGATCATGCACTGATCACGTGGCTATCATGCACTGATCACCAGACTGATCATGCACTGTTCACGCCTATATCATGCACTGATCACGTGACTGCCCGTGCACTGATCACGATGATCATCACACTAATCTTGTGACAGATCATGCACTGATCACGTGGCTGATCATGCACTGATACCGTGACTGAGCATGACTGATCACATGACTATCATGTAGTGATCACGTGACTTAATGGCGCTGATCATGTGATTGATCATGCGCTGATCATGTTTGCTATCATACACTGATCATGTGCCTCTGGAGGCAATAAACAAAGAGCTGAGTAGGTACGAATCAAACAGTCAGCAGGCACAATCATGGAACTCAGGTGTGAGGAACTGCGCTGCTCAGCTGGCAATAATACAGCTGAGCAGGCAGGAATTACGCAGCACAGCTGGCAATTGTCAAGCAGATGAGCAGGCAGGAATCGTGCAGCTCAGCTGGCCCAGATCACGTCACTGAGCAGATGACGTGGCAGATCATGCAGTAATCACGCGCTCAGCAGGCCCAGATCACTGACTAGCATGCACTGATCACGTGGCTGATCATGCACTGATCACGTGACTGATCATGCACTGATCACGTGTCTGATCATGTACTGACCACGTGGCTATCATGCATTGCTCACGTGGCTGATCATGCGATGATCACGCAGCTATCATGTACTGGTCACATGACTGATCATGCACTGATCACGTGATTGATCATGCATCACGTGGCTATCATGCACTACTCACGTGGCTGATCATGCAATGATCACGTAGCTACCATGTACAGGTCACGTGAATGATCATACACCATCAGGTGACTGATCATGCACTGATCACGCGGTTATCATGCACTGATAACTAGACTGATCATGCACTGATCACGCCTATATCATGCACTGATCACGTGACTGCGTGCACTGATCACGTGATGATCACACTGATCACGTGACTGATCATGCACTGATCAAGTGGCTGATCATGCACTGATCACGACTGAGCATGGACTGATCACATGACTATCATGTAGTGATCACGTGATTTAATGGGCTGATCATGTGATTGATCATGCGCTGATCATGTTTGCTATCATACACTGATTATGTGCCTCTGGAGGCAATAAACAAAGAGCTGAGTAGGCACGAATCAACAGTCAGCAGGCAATAATCATGGAACTCAGGTGTGAGGAATCATGCTGCTCAGCTGGCAATAATCAAGCAGCTGAGCAGGCAGGAATTACGCAGCACAGCTGGCAATTGTCAAGCAGATGACAGGCAGGAATCGTGCAGCTTAGCTGGTAATTGTCAAGCAGATGAGCAGACAGTAATCACGCAGCTCAGCAGGCCCAGATCACGTGACTGAGCATGCACTGTTCACGTGGCTGATCATACTGATCACGTGATGATCATGCACTGATCACTTGGATATCATGCACTGATCACGTGGCTGATCATACACTGTTCACGTGTCTGACCATGCACTGATCACGTGGCTGATCATACATTGCTCACGTGACTGATCATGCACTGATCACGCGCCTATCATGCACTGATCACGTGGCTGATCATGCACTGTTCACGTGGCTGATCACACACTGTCACGTGATATATCATGCACTGATCACGTGGCATCATGCACTGATCACGTGGCTGATCATACTCTGCCACGTAACTCACACACATCACGTGGCTATCATGCACTGCTCACGTGGCTCGTCACGGAATGATCATGTAGCACCATATACTGGTCACGTGACTGATCATGCACAGATCACGTGACTGATCATGCACTGTTCACGCGGCTGATCATGCTGATCACGTGACTGATCATGCACTGATCACGCGGCGATCATGCACTGATCACGTGGCTGATCATGCAACGATCACGTAGCTACCATGTACTGATCACGTGACTGATCATGCACTGATCACGTAACTGATCATGCACTGATCACGTGGCTCATCATGCACTGATCACGTGGCTGATCACACATCACGTGACTGATCATGCACTGATCACGTGACTATCATGCACTGATCACGTGGCTGTCATGCACTGATCACGTGGCTATCATGCACTGATCACGTGGCTGATCACACACGATCACGTGACTGATCATGCACTGATCACGTGGCTCTCATGCACTGATCACGTGGCTATCATGCACTGATCACGTGGCTGATCATGCAATGATCACGTAGCTACCATGTACTGGTCATGTGACTGATCATGCACTGATCACGTAACTGATCATGCACTGATCATGTGGCTGATCATGCACTGATCACGTGGCTGATCATGCACTGATCACGTGACTGATCATGCACTGATCACGTGACTGATCATGCACTGATCACGTGGCTATCATGCACTGATCACGTGGCTGGACATACACTGATCACGTGGCTGATCATGCACTGATCACGTGACTGATCATGCACTGATCACGTGGCTATCATGCACTGATCACGTGGCTGATCATGCATGATCACGTAGCTATCATGCACTGATCACGTGACTGATCATGCACTGATCACGTGACTGATCATGCAGTGATCACGTGGCTATCATGCACTGATCACGTGGCTGATCGCGCAATGATCACGTAGCTACCATGTACACTGGTCACGAATGACTGATACACCCACAGTGACTGATCATGCACTGATCACGTGACTATCATGCACTGATCACGTGGCTGATCATGCACTGATCACGCCTGATCATGCACTGATCACGTGATATCATGCACTGATCACGTGGCTGATCATACACTGATCACGTGACTGATCATGCACTGATCACGTGGCTGATCATGCACTGATCACGTGACTGATCATGCACTGATCACGTGTTGATCATGCACTGATCACGTGGCTATCATGCACTGCTCACGTGGCTGATCATGCCATGATCACGCAGCTACCATGTACTGGCCACATGACTGATCATGCACTGATCACGTGACTGATCATGCAGTGATCACGTGGCTATCATGAACTACTCACGTGGCTGATCATGCAATGATCATGTAGCTACCATGTACAGGTCACGTGAATGATCATACACCCATCAGGTGACTGATCATGCACTGATCACGTGGCTATCATGCACGGATCACGACTGATCATGCACTGTTCACGCTATATCATGCACTGATCACATGACTGCCCATGCACTGATCACGTGATGATCATACACTAATCTTGTGACAGATCATGCACTGATCACGTGGCTGATCATGCACTGATACCGTGACTGAGCATGGACTGATCACATGACTATCATGTAGTGATCACGTGACTTAATGGCGCTGATCATGTGACTGATCATGCGCTGATCATGCTTGCTATCATACACTGATCATGTGCCTCTGGAGGCAATAAACAAAGAGCTGAGTAGGCACGAATCAAACAGTCAGCAGGCAATAATCATGGAACTCAGGTGTGAGGAATCATGCTGCTCAGCTGGCAATAATCACAGCTGAGCAGGCAGGAATCGCAGCTCAGCTGGCAATTGTCAAGCAGATGAGCAGACAGTAATCACGCAGCTCAGCAGGCCCAGATCACGTGACTGAGCATGCACTGTTCACGTGGCTGATCATACACTGATCACGTGATGATCATGCACTGATCACTTGGATATCATGCACTGATCACGTGGCTGATCATACACTGTCCACGTGTCTGACCATGCACTGATCACGTGGCTGATCATACACTGCTCACGTAACTGATCATGCACTGATCACGTGGCTATCATGCACTGATCACGTGGCTGAACATGCACTGTTCACGTGGCTGATCACACACCTGTCACGTGACATATCATGCACTGATCCCGTGGCACTCATGCACTGATCACGTGGCTGATCATACTCTGCTCACGTAACTCATGCACATCACGTGGCTATCATGCACTGCTCACGTGGCTCGTCATGGAATGATCACGTAGCAACCATATACTGGTAACGTGACTGATCATGTAAAGATCACGTAAATGATCATGCACTGTTCACGTGACTGATCATATACTGATCACGTGACTGATCATGCACTGACCACGTGGCTACCATGCTCTGCTCACGTGGCTGATCATGCAACGATCACGTAGCAACCATGTACTGGTCACGTGACTGATCATGCACTGATCACGTAACTGATCCTGCACTGATCACGTGGCTCATCATGCACTGATCACGTGGATATCATGCACTGATCACGTGGCTGATCACACATGATCACGTGACTGATCATGCACTGATCACGTGGATCATGCACTGATCACGTATCATGCACTGATCATGTGGCTGATCAGGCAATGATCACGAGCTACCATGCACTGGTCACGTGACTGATCATGCACTGATCACGTAATTGATCATGCACCGATCACGTGGCTGATCATGCACTGATCACGTGGCTGATCATGCACTGATCACGTGACTGATCATGCACTGATCACGTGACTATCATGCACTGATCACGTGGCTGATCATGCACTGATCACGTGGCTGATCATGCACTGATCACGTGGCTGATCATGCACTGATCACGTGCCTGATCATGCACTGATCACGTGGCTGATCATGCACTGATCACGTGACTGATCATGCACTGATCACGTGTCTGATCATGCACTGATCACGTGGCTATCATGCACTGCTCACGTGGCTGATCATGCCATGATCACGCAGCTACCATGTACTGGTCACATGACTGATCATGCACTGATCACGTGACTGATCATGCAGTGATCACGTGGCTATCATGAACTACTCACGTGGCTGATCATGCAATGATCATGTAGCTACCATGTACAGGTCACGTGAATGATCATACACCCATCAGGTGACTGATCATGCACTGATCACGTGGCTATCATGCACTGATCACGAGACTGATCATGCACTGTTCACGTCTATATCATGCACTGATCACATGACTGCCCGTGCACTGATCACGTGGATGATCATACACTAATCTTGTGACAGATCATGCACTGATCACGTGGCTGATCATGCACTGATACCGTGACTGAGCATGGACTGATCACATGACTATCATGTAGTGATCACGTGACTTAATGGCGCTGATCATGTGACTGATCATGCGCTGATCATGTTTGCTATCATACACTGATCATGTGCCTCTGGAGGCAATAAACAAAGAGCTGAGTAGGCACGAATCAAACAGTCAGCAGGCAATAATCATGGAACTCAGGTGTGAGGAATCATGCTGCTCAGCTGGCAATAATCAAGCAGCTGAGCAGGCAGGAATTACGCAGCACAGCTGGCAATTGTCAAGCAGATGACAGGCAGGAATCGTGCAGCTCAGCTGGCAATTGTCAAGCAGATGAGCAGACAGTAATCACGCAGCTCAGCAGGCCCAGATCACGTGACTGAGCATGCACTGTTCACGTGGCTGATCATACACTGATCACGTGATGATCATGCACTGATCACTTGGATATCATGCACTGATCACGTGGCTGATCATACACTGTTCACGTGTCTGACCATGCACTGATCACGTGGCTGATCATACACTGCTCACGCAACTGATCATGCACTGATCACGTGGCTATCATGCACTGATCACGTGGCTGAACATGCACTGTTCACGTGGCTGATCACACACCTGTCACGTGACATATCATGCACTGATCACGTGGCACTCATGCACTGATCACGTGGCTGATCATACTCTGCTCACGTAACTCATGCACACATCACGTGGCTATCATGCACTGCTCACGTGGCTGTCATGGAATGATCACGTAGCAACCATATACTGGTCACGTGACTGATCATGCAAAGATCACGTAAATGATCATGCACTGTTCACGTGACTGATCATGTACTGATCACGTGACTGATCATGCACTGATCACGTGGCTATCATGCTCTGCTCACGTGGCTGATCATGCAACGATCACGTAGCAACCATGTACTGGTCACGTGACTGATCATGCACTGATCACGTAATTGATCCTGCACTGATCACGTGGCTCATCATGCACTGATCACGTGGCTGATCACACATGTATCACGCGACTGATCATGCACTGATCCCGTGGCTCTCATGCACTGATCACGTGGCTGTCATGCACTGATCACGCGGATATCATGCACTGATCACGTGGCTGATCACACACGTATCACATGACTGATCATGCACTGATCACGTGGCTATCATGCACTGATCACGTGGCTATCATGCACTGATCACGTGGCTGATCATGCACTGATCACGTAGCTACCATGTACTGATCACGTGACTGATCATGCACTGATCACGTGCCTGATCATGCACTGATCACGTGGCTGATCATGCACTGATCACGTGACTGATCATGCACTGATCACGTGACTGATCATGCACTGATCACGTGGCTATCATGCACTGATCACGTGGCTGATCATGCCATGATCACGCAGCTACCATGCACTGGTCACATGACTGATCATGCACTGATCACGTGACTGATCATGCACTGATCACGTGGCTATCATGCACTACTCACGTGGCTGATCATGCAATGATCATGTAGCTACCATGTACAGGTCACGTGAATGATCATACACCCATCAGGTGACTGATCATGCACTGATCACGTGGCTATCATGCACTGATCACGTGACTGATCATGCACTGATCACGTCTATATCATGCACTGATCACATGACTGCCCATGCACTGATCACGTGGATGATCATACACTAATCTTGTGACAGATCATGCACTGATCACGTGGCTGATCATGCACTGATACCGTGACTGAGCATGGACTGATCACATGACTATCATGTAGTGATCACGTGACTTAATGGCGCTGATCATGTGACTGATCATGCGCTGATCATGTTTGCTATCATACACTGATCATGTGCCTCTGGAGGCAATAAACAAAGAGCTGAGTAGGCACGAATCAAACAGTCAGCAGGCAATAATCATGGAACACAGGTGTGAGGAATCATGCTGCTCAGCTGGCAATAATCAAGCAGCTGAGCAGGCAGGAATCGTGCAGCTCAGCTGGCAATTGTCAAGCAGATGAGCAGACAGTAATCACGCAGCTCAGCAGGCCCTGATCACGTGACTGAGCATGCACTGATCACGTGGCTGATCATACACTGATCACGTGATGATCATGCACTGATCACGTGGATATCATGCACTGATCACGTGGCTGATCATGCACTGATCACGTGACTGATCATGCACTGATCACGTGGCTGATCATGCACTGATCACGTGGCTATCATGCACTGATCACGTGGCTGATCACACATGATCACGTGACTGATCATGCACTGATCACGTGGCTATCATGCACTGATCACGTGGCTGATCATGCACTGATCACGTGGCTATCATGCACTGATCACGTGACTGATCATGCACTGATCACGTAACTGATCATGCACTGATCACGTGGCTGATCATGCACTGATCACGTGGCTGATCATGCACTGATCACGTGACTGATCATGCACTGATCACGTGACTGATCATGCACTGATCACGTGGCTATCATGCACTGATCACGTGGCTGATCATGCACTGATCACGTGACTGATCATGCACTGATCACGTGGCTGATCATGCACTGATCACGTGACTGATCATGCACTGATCACGTGGCTGATCATGCACTGATCACGTGACTGATCATGCACTGATCACGTGGCTGATCATGCACTGATCACGTGGCTATCATGCACTGCTCACGTGGCTGATCATGCCATGATCACGCAGCTACCATGTACTGGTCACATGACTGATCATGCACTGATCACGTGACTGATCATGCAGTGATCACGTGGCTATCATGCACTACTCACGTGGCTGATCATGCAATGATCATGTAGCTACCATGTACAGGTCACGTGAATGATCATACACCCATCAGGTGACTGATCATGCACTGATCACGTGGCTATCATGCACTGATCACGACTGATCATGCACTGTTCACGCCTATATCATGCACTGATCACATGACTGCCCATGCACTGATCACGTGGATGATCATACACTAATCATGTGACAGATCATGCACTGATCACGTGGCTGATCATGCACTGATACCGTGACTGAGCATGGACTGATCACATGACTATCATGTAGTGATCACGTGACTTAATGGCGCTGATCATGTGACTGATCATGCGCTGATCATGTTTGCTATCATACACTGATCATGTGCCTCTGGAGGCAATAAACAAAGAGCTGAGTAGGCACGAATCAAACAGTCAGCAGGCAATAATCATGGAACTCAGCTGTGAGGAATCATGCTGCTCAGCTGGCAATAATCAAGCAGCTGAGCAGGCAGGAATTACGCAGCACAGCTGGCAATTGTCAAGCAGATGACAGGCAGGAATCGTGCAGCTCAGCTGGCAATTGTCAAGCAGATGAGCAGACAGTAATCACGCAGCTCAGCAGGCCCAGATCACGTGACTGAGCATGCACTGTTCACGTGGCTGATCATACACTGATCACGTGATGATCATGCACTGATCACTTGGATATCATGCACTGATCACGTGGCTGATCATACACTGTTCACGCGTCTGACCATGCACTGATCACGTGGCTGATCATACACTGCTCACGCAACTGATCATGCACTGATCACGTGGCTATCATGCACTGATCACGTGGCTGAACATGCACTGTTCACGTGGCTGATCACACACCTGTCACGTGACATATCATGCACTGATCACGTGGCACTCATGCACTGATCACGTGGCTGATCATACTCTGCTCACGTAACTCATGCACACATCACGTGGCTATCATGCACTGCTCACGTGGCTGTCATGGAATGATCACGTAGCAACCATATACTGGTCACGTGACTGATCATGCAAAGATCACGTAAATGATCATGCACTGTTCACGTGACTGATCATGTACTGATCACGTGACTGATCATGCACTGATCACGTGGCTATCATGCTCTGCTCACGTGGCTGATCATGCAACGATCACGTAGCAACCATGTACTGGTCACGTGACTGATCATGCACTGATCACGTAATTGATCCTGCACTGATCACGTGGCTCATCATGCACTGATCACGTGGCTGATCACACATGTATCACGTGACTGATCATGCACTGATCACGTGGCTATCATGCACTGATCACGTGGCTGTCATGCACTGATCACGCGGATATCATGCACTGATCACGTGGCTGATCACACACGTATCACATGACTGATCATGCACTGATCACGTGGCTATCATGCACTGATCACGTGGCTATCATGCACTGATCACGTGGCTGATCATGCAATGATCACGTAGCTACCCTGTACTGGTCACGTGACTGATCATGCACTGATCACGTAATTGATCATGCACTGATCACGTGGCTGATCATGCACTGATCACGTGGCTGATCATGCACTGATCACGTGACTGATCATGCACTGATCACGTGACTGATCATGCACTGATCACGTGGCTATCATGCACTGATCACGTGGCTGATCATGCACTGATCACGTGACTGATCATGCACTGATCACGTGGCTGATCATGCACTGATCACGTGACTGATCATGCACTGATCACGTGGCTGATCATGCACTGATCACGTGACTGATCATGCACTGATCACGTGACTGATCATGCACTGATCACGTGGCTATCATGCACTGATCACGTGGCTGATCATGCATGATCACGCAGCTACCATGTACTGGTCACATGACTGATCATGCACTGATCACGTGACTGATCATGCACTGATCACGTGGCTATCATGCACTGATCACGTGGCTGATCATGCAATGATCATGTAGCTACCATGCACTGGTCACGTGAATGATCATGCACTGATCACGTGACTGATCATGCACTGATCACGTGGCTATCATGCACTGATCACGTGACTGATCATGCACTGATCACGTCTATATCATGCACTGATCACGTGACTGATCATGCACTGATCACGTGGATGATCATACACTGATCACGTGCCTGATCATGCACTGATCACGTGGCTGATCATGCACTGATCACGTGACTGATCATGCACTGATCACGTGACTGATCATGCACTGATCACGTGGCTATCATGCACTGATCACGTGGCTGATCATGCATGATCACGCAGCTACCATGTACTGGTCACATGACTGATCATGCACTGATCACGTGACTGATCATGCACTGATCACGTGGCTATCATGCACTACTCACGTGGCTGATCATGCAATGATCATGTAGCTACCATGTACAGGTCACGTGAATGATCATACACCCATCAGGTGACTGATCATGCACTGATCACGTGGCTATCATGCACTGATCACGTGACTGATCATGCACTGATCACGTCTATATCATGCACTGATCACATGACTGCCCATGCACTGATCACGTGGATGATCATACACTAATCACGTGACAGATCATGCACTGATCACGTGGCTGATCATGCACTGATACCGTGACTGATCATGGACTGATCACATGACTATCATGTAGTGATCACGTGACTTAATGGCACTGATCATGTGACTGATCATGCACTGATCATGTTTGCTATCATACACTGATCATGTGCCTCTGGAGGCAATAAACAAAGAGCTGAGTAGGCACGAATCAAACAGTCAGCAGGCAATAATCATGGAACACAGGTGTGAGGAATCATGCTGCTCAGCTGGCAATAATCAAGCAGCTGAGCACAGGAATCGTGCAGCTCAGCTGGCAATTGTCAAGCAGATGAGCAGACAGTAATCACGCAGCTCAGCATGCACAGATCACGTGACTGAGCATGCACTGATCACGTGGCTGATCATGCACTGATCACGTGGCTGATCATGCACTGATCACGTGGCTATCATGCACTGATCACGTGGCTGATCATGCACTGATCACGTGGCTACCATGCACTGATCACGTGACTGATCATGCACTGATCACGTAACTGATCATGCACTGATCACGTGGCTGATCATGCACTGATCACGTGGCTGATCATGCACTGATCACGTGACTGATCATGCACTGATCACGTGACTGATCATGCACTGATCACGTGGCTATCATGCACTGATCACGTGGCTGATCATGCACTGATCACGCAACTGATCATGCACTGATCACGTGGCTGATCATGCACTGATCACGTGACTGATCATGCACTGATCACGTGTCTGATCATGCACTGATCACGTGGCTATCATGCACTGCTCACGTGGCTGATCATGCCATGATCACGCAGCTACCATGCACTGGTCACATGACTGATCATGCACTGATCACGTGACTGATCATGCACTGATCACGTGGCTATCATGCACTACTCACGTGGCTGATCATGCAATGATCATGTAGCTACCATGTACTGGTCACGTGACTGATCATACACCGATCACGTAACTGATCATGCACTGATCACGTGGCTATCATGCACTGATCACGTGGCTGATCATGCACTGATCACGCCTATATCATGCACTGATCACATGACTGATCATGCACTGATCACGTGGATGATCATACACTATCTTGTGACAGATCATGCACTGATCACGTGGCTGATCATGCACTGATACCGTGACTGATCATGGACTGATCACATGACTATCATGCACTGATCACGTGACTTAATGGCACTGATCACGTGACTGATCATGCACTGATCATGTTTGCTATCATACACTGATCATGTGCCTCTGGAGGCAATAAACAAAGAGCTGAGTAGGCACGAATCAAACAGTCAGCAGGCAATAATCATGGAACACAGGTGTGAGGAATCATGCTGCTCAGCTGGCAATAATCAAGCAGCTGATCAGGCAGGAATCGTGCAGCTCAGCTGGCAATTGTCAAGCAGATGAGCAGACAGTAATCACGCAGCTCAGCAGGCCCTGATCACGTGACTGAGCATGCACTGATCACGTGGCTGATCATGCACTGATCACGTGATGATCATGCACTGATCACGTGGATATCATGCACTGATCACGTGGCTGATCATGCACTGATCACGTGACTGATCATGCACTGATCACGTGGCTGATCATGCACTGATCACGTGGCTATCATGCACTGCTCACGTGGCTGATCATGCATGATCACGCAGCTACCATGTACTGGTCACATGACTGATCATGCACTGATCACGTGACTGATCATGCACTGATCACGTGGCTATCATGCACTACTCACGTGGCTGATCATGCAATGATCATGTAGCTACCATGTACTGGTCACGTGAATGATCATACACCCATCAGGTGACTGATCATGCACTGATCACGTGGCTATCATGCACTGATCACGAGACTGATCATGCACTGTTCACGCCTATATCATGCACTGATCACATGACTGCCCATGCACTGATCACGTGGATGATCATACACTGATCATGTGACAGATCATGCACTGATCACGTGGCTGATCATGCACTGATACCGTGACTGAGCATGGACTGATCACATGACTATCATGTAGTGATCACGTGACTTAATGGCGCTGATCATGTGACTGATCATGCGCTGATCATGTTTGCTATCATACACTGATCATGTGCCTCTGGAGGCAATAAACAAAGAGCTGAGTAGGCACGAATCAAACAGTCAGCAGGCAATAATCATGGAACTCAGGTGTGAGGAATCATGCTGCTCAGCTGGCAATAATCAAGCAGCTGAGCAGGCAGGAATTACGCAGCACAGCTGGCAATTGTCAAGCAGATGACAGGCAGGAATCGTGCAGCTCAGCTGGCAATTGTCAAGCAGATGAGCAGACAGTAATCACGCAGCTCAGCAGGCCCTGATCACGTGACTGAGCATGCACTGTTCACGTGGCTGATCATACACTGATCACGTGATGATCATGCACTGATCACTTGGATATCATGCACTGATCACGTGGCTGATCATGCACTGATCACGCAGCTGACCATGCACTGATCACGTGACTGATCATGCACTGATCACGTCTATATCATGCACTGATCACGTGACTGATCATGCACTGATCACGTGCTGATCATGCACTGATCACGTGACTGATCATGCACTGATCACGTGGCTATCATGCACTGATCACGTGGCTGATCATGCACTGATCACGTGACTGATCATGCACTGATCACGTGGCTGATCATGCACTGATCACGTAACTGATCATGCACTGATCACGTGGCTATCATGCACTGATCACGTGGCTGATCATGCACTGATCACGTGGCTGATCATGCACTGATCACGTGACTGATCATGCACTGATCACGTGGCATCATGCACTGATCACGTGGCTGATCATGCACTGATCACGTGACTCATGCACACATCACGTGGCTATCATGCACTGATCACGTGGCTGTCATGCAATGATCACGTAGCACCATATACTGGTAACGTGACTGATCATGCACTGATCACGTGACTGATCATGCACTGATCACGTGACTGATCATGCACTGATCACGTGACTGATCATGCACTGATCACGTGGCTATCATGCACTGATCACGTGGCTGATCATGCACTGATCACGTAGCTACCATGTACTGGTCACGTGACTGATCATGCACTGATCACGTGACTGATCATGCACTGATCACGTGGCTGATCATGCACTGATCACGTGGCTGATCACACATGATCACGTGACTGATCATGCACTGATCACGTGGCTATCATGCACTGATCACGTGGCTGATCATGCACTGATCACGTGGCTATCATGCACTGATCACGTGGCTGATCATGCACTGATCACGTGACTGATCATGCACTGATCACGTGGCTGATCATGCACTGATCACGTGGCTATCATGCACTGATCACGTGGCTGATCATGCACTGATCACGTGGCTACCATGTACTGATCACGTGACTGATCATGCACTGATCACGTAACTGATCATGCACTGATCACGTGGCTGATCATGCACTGATCACGTGGCTGATCATGCACTGATCACGTGACTGATCATGCACTGATCACGTGACTGATCATGCACTGATCACGTGGCTATCATGCACTGATCACGTGGCTGATCATACACTGATCACGTGACTGATCATGCACTGATCACGTGGCTATCATGCACTGATCACGTGACTGATCATGCACTGATCACGTCTATATCATGCACTGATCACGTGACTGATCATGCACTGATCACGTGGCTGATCATGCACTGATCACGTGACTGATCATGCACTGATCACGTGGCTGATCATGCACTGATCACGTGACTGATCATGCACTGATCACGTGTCTGATCATGCACTGATCACGTGGCTATCATGCACTGATCACGTGGCTGATCATGCCATGATCACGCAGCTACCATGTACTGGTCACGTGACTGATCATGCACTGATCACGTGACTGATCATGCAGTGATCACGTGGCTATCATGAACTACTCACGTGGCTGATCATGCAATGATCACGTAGCTACCATGTACAGGTCACGTGAATGATCATACACCCATCAGGTGACTGATCATGCACTGATCACGTGGCTATCATGCACTGATCACGTGACTGATCATGCACTGTTCACGCCTATATCATGCACTGATCACATGACTGCCCGCGCACTGATCACGTGGATGATCATACACTAATCATGTGACAGATCATGCACTGATCACGTGGCTGATCATGCACTGATACCGTGACTGAGCATGGACTGATCACATGACTATCATGTAGTGATCACGTGACTTAATGGCGCTGATCATGTGACTGATCATGCGCTGATCATGTTTGCTATCATACACTGATCATGTGCCTCTGGAGGCAATAAACAAAGAGCTGAGTAGGTACGAATCAAACAGTCAGCAGGCAATAATCATGGAACTCAGGTGTGAGGAATCATGCTGCTCAGCTGGCAATAATCAAGCAGCTGAGCAGGCAGGAATCGTGCAGCCCAGCTGGCAATTGTCAAGCAGATGAGCAGACAGTAATCACGCAGCTCAGCAGGCCCAGATCACGTGACTGAGCATGCACTGTTCACGTGGCTGATCATACACTGATCACGTGATGATCATGCACTGATCACTTGGATATCATGCACTGATCACGTGGCTGATCATACACTGTTCACGTGTCCGACCATGCACTGATCACGTGGCTGATCATACACTGCTCACGTAACTGATCATGCACTGATCACGTGGCTATCATGCACTGATCACGTGGCTGAACATGCACTGTTCACGTGGCTGATCACACACCTGTCACGCGACATATCATGCACTGATCACGTGGCACTCATGCACTGATCACGTGGCTGATCATACTCTGCTCACGTAACTCATGCACACATCACGTAGCTATCATGCACTGCTCACGTGGCTCGTCATGGAACGATCACGTAGCAACCATATACCGGTAACGTGACTGATCATGCAAAGATCACGTAAATGATCATGCACTGTCCACGTGACTGATCATGCACTGATCACGTGATCGATCATGCACTGATCACGTGGCTATCATGCACTGATCACGTGGCTGATCATGCACTGATCACGTAGCAACCATGTACTGGTCACGTGACTGATCATGCACTGATCACGTAATTGATCATGCACTGATCACGTGGCTCATCATGCACTGATCACGTGGCTGATCATGCACTGATCACGTGACTGATCACACATGATCACGTGACTGATCATGCACTGATCACGTGGCTATCATGCACTGATCACGTGGCTGATCATGCACTGATCACGTGGCTGATCATGCACTGATCACGTGGCTATCATGCACTGATCACGTGACTGATCATGCACTGATCACGTAACTGATCATGCACTGATCACGTGGCTGATCATGCACTGATCACGTGGCTGATCATGCACTGATCACGTGACTGATCATGCACTGATCACGTAACTGATCATGCACTGATCACGTGGCTGATCATGCACTGATCACGTGCCTGATCATGCACTGATCACGTGGCTGATCATGCACTGATCACGTGCCTGATCATGCACTGATCACGTGGCTGATCATGCACTGATCACGTGACTGATCATGCACTGATCACGCGTCTGATCATGCACTGATCACGTGGCTATCATGCACTGCTCACGTGGCTGATCATGCCATGATCACGCAGCTACCATGTACTGGTCACATGACTGATCATGCACTGATCACGTGACTGATCATGCAGTGATCACGTGGCTATCATGCACTACTCACGTGGTTGATCATGCAATGATCATGTAGCTACCATGTACAGGTCACGTGAATGATCATACACCCATCAGGTGACTGATCATGCACTGATCACGTGGCTATCATGCACTGATCACGAGACTGATCATGCACTGATCACGTCTATATCATGCACTGATCACATGACTGCCCATGCACTGATCACGTGGATGATCATACACTAATCTTGTGACAGATCATGCACTGATCACGTGGCTGATCATGCACTGATACCGTGACTGAGCATGGACTGATCACATGACTATCATGTAGTGATCACGTGACTTAATGGCGCTGATCATGTGACTGATCATGCGCTGATCATGTTTGCTATCATACACTGATCATGTGCCTCTGGAGGCAATAAACAAAGAGCTGAGTAGGCACGAATCAAACAGTCAGCAGGCAATAATCATGGAACTCAGTGTGAGGAATCATGCTGCTCAGCTGGCAATAATCAAGCAGCTGAGCAGGCAGGAATTACGCAGCACAGCTGGCAATTGTCAAGCAGATGACAGGCAGGAATCGTGCAGCTCAGCTGGCAATTGTCAAGCAGATGAGCAGACAGTAATCACGCAGCTCAGCAGGCCCAGATCACGTGACTGAGCATGCACTGTTCACGTGGCTGATCATACACTGATCACGTGATGATCATGCACTGATCACTTGGATATCATGCACTGATCACGTGGCTGATCATACACTGTTCACGTGTCTGACCATGCACTGATCACGTGGCTGATCATACACTGCTCACGTAACTGATCATGCACTGATCACGTGGCTATCATGCACTGATCACGTGGCTGAACATGCACTGTTCACGTGGCTGATCACACACCTGTCACGTGACATATCATGCACTGATCACGTGGCACTCATGCACTGATCACGTGGCTGATCATACTCTGCTCACGTAACTCATGCACACATCACGCGGCTATCATGCACTGCTCACGTGGCTCGTCATGGAATGATCACGTAGCAACCATATACTGGTCACGTGACTGATCATGCAAAGATCACGTAAATGATCATGCACTGTTCACGTGACTGATCATGTACTGATCACGTGACTGATCATGCACTGATCACGTGGCTATCATGCTCTGCTCACGTGGCTGATCATGCAACGATCACGTAGCAACCATGTACTGGTCACGTGACTGATCATGCACTGATCACGTAATTGATCCTGCACTGATCACGTGGCTCATCATGCACTGATCACGTGGCTGATCACACATGTATCACGTGACTGATCATGCACTGATCACGTGGCTTCATGCACTGATCACGTGGCTGTCATGCACTGATCACGTGGATATCATGCACTGATCACGTGGCTGATCACACACGTATCACATGACTGATCATGCACTGATCACGTGGCTATCATGCACTGATCACGTGGCTATCATGCACTGATCACGTGGCTGATCATGCACTGATCACGTAGCTACCATGTACTGATCACGTGACTGATCATGCACTGATCACGTGGCTGATCATGCACTGATCACGTGGCTGATCATGCACTGATCACGTGACTGATCATGCACTGATCACGTGACTGATCATGCACTGATCACGTGGCTATCATGCACTGATCACGTGGCTGATCATGCCATCACGCAGCTACCATGTACTGATCACATGACTGATCATGCACTGATCACGTGACTGATCATGCACTGATCACGTGGCTATCATGCACTACTCACGTGGCTGATCATGCAATGATCATGTAGCTACTATGTACAGGTCACGTGAATGATCATACACCCATCAGGTGACTGATCATGCACTGATCACGTGGCTATCATGCACTGATCACGTGACTGATCATGCACTGATCACGTCTATATCATGCACTGATCACATGACTGCCCATGCACTGATCACGTGGATGATCATACACTAATCTTGTGACAGATCATGCACTGATCACGTGGCTGATCATGCACTGATACCGTGACTGAGCATGGACTGATCACATGACTATCATGTAGTGATCACGTGACTTAATGGCGCTGATCATGTGACTGATCATGCGCTGATCATGTTTGCTATCATACACTGATCATGTGCCTCTGGAGGCAATAAACAAAGAGCTGAGTAGGCACGAATCAAACAGTCAGCAGGCAATAATCATGGAACACAGGTGTGAGGAATCATGCTGCTCAGCTGGCAATAATCAAGCAGCTGAGCAGGCAGGAATCATGCAGCTCAGCTGGCAATTGTCAAGCAGATGAGCAGACAGTAATCACGCAGCTCAGCAGGCCCTGATCACGTGACTGAGCATGCACTGATCACGTGGCTGATCATGCACTGATCACGTGATGATCATGCACTGATCACGTGGATATCATGCACTGATCACGTGGCTGATCATGCACTGATCACGTGACTGATCATGCACTGATCACGTGGCTGATCATGCACTGATCACGTGGCTATCATGCACTGATCACGTGGCTGATCACACTGATCACGTGACTGATCATGCACTGATCACGTGGCTATCATGCACTGATCACGTGGCTGATCATGCACTGATCACGTAGCTACCATGCACTGATCACGTGACTGATCATGCACTGATCACGTAACTGATCATGCACTGATCACGTGGCTGATCATGCACTGATCACGTGGCTGATCATGCACTGATCACGTGACTGATCATGCACTGATCACGTGACTGATCATGCACTGATCACGTGGCTATCATGCACTGATCACGTGGCTGATCATGCACTGATCACGTGACTGATCATGCACTGATCACGTGGCTGATCATGCACTGATCACGTGACTGATCATGCACTGATCACGTGGCTGATCATGCACTGATCACGTGACTGATCATGCACTGATCACGTGACTGATCATGCACTGATCACGTGGCTATCATGCACTGCTCACGTGGCTGATCATGCCATGATCACGCAGCTACCATGTACTGGTCACATGACTGATCATGCACTGATCACGTGACTGATCATGCAGTGATCACGTGGCTATCATGCACTACTCACGTGGCTGATCATGCAATGATCATGTAGCTACCATGTACAGGTCACGTGAATGATCATACACCCATCAGGTGACTGATCATGCACTGATCACGTGGCTATCATGCACTGATCACGAGACTGATCATGCACTGATCACGTCTATATCATGCACTGATCACATGACTGCCCATGCACTGATCACGTGGATGATCATACACTAATCATGTGACAGATCATGCACTGATCACGTGGCTGATCATGCACTGATACCGTGACTGAGCATGGACTGATCACATGACTATCATGTAGTGATCACGTGACTTAATGGCGCTGATCATGTGACTGATCATGCGCTGATCATGTTTGCTATCATACACTGATCATGTGCCTCTGGAGGCAATAAACAAAGAGCTGAGTAGGCACGAATCAAACAGTCAGCAGGCAATAATCATGGAACTCAGGTGTGAGGAATCATGCTGCTCAGCTGGCAATAATCAAGCAGCTGAGCAGGCAGGAATTACGCAGCACAGCTGGCAATTGTCAAGCAGATGACAGGCAGGAATCGTGCAGCTCAGCTGGCAATTGTCAAGCAGATGAGCAGACAGTAATCACGCAGCTCAGCAGGCCCAGATCACGTGACTGAGCATGCACTGTTCACGTGGCTGATCATACACTGATCACGTGATGATCATGCACTGATCACTTGGATATCATGCACTGATCACGTGGCTGATCATACACTGTTCACGTGTCTGACCATGCACTGATCACGTGGCTGATCATACACTGCTCACGTAACTGATCATGCACTGATCACGTGGCTATCATGCACTGATCACGTGGCTGAACATGCACTGTTCACGTGGCTGATCACACACCTGTCACGTGACATATCATGCACTGATCACGTGGCACTCATGCACTGATCACGTGGCTGATCATACTCTGCTCACGTAACTCATGCACACATCACGTGGCTATCATGCACTGCTCACGTGGCTCGTCATGGAATGATCACGTAGCAACCATATACTGGTCACGTGACTGATCATGCAAAGATCACGTAAATGATCATGCACTGTTCACGTGACTGATCATGTACTGATCACGTGACTGATCATGCACTGATCACGTGGCTATCATGCTCTGCTCACGTGGCTGATCATGCAACGATCACGTAGCAACCATGTACTGGTCACGTGACTGATCATGCACTGATCACGTAATTGATCCTGCACTGATCACGTGGCTCATCATGCACTGATCACGTGGCTGATCACACATGTATCACGTGACTGATCATGCACTGATCACGTGGCTTCATGCACTGATCACGTGGCTGTCATGCACTGATCACGTGGATATCATGCACTGATCACGTGGCTGATCACACACGTATCACATGACTGATCATGCACTGATCACGTGGCTATCATGCACTGATCACGTGGCTATCATGCACTGATCACGTGGCTGATCATGCAATGATCACGTAGCTACCATGTACTGGTCGTGACTGATCATGCACTGATCACGTAATTGATCATGCACTGATCATGGCTGATCATGCACTGATCACGTGGCTGATCATACTGATCACGTGACTGATCATGCACTGATCACGTGACTGATCATGCACTGATCACGTGGCTATCATGCACTGATCACGTGGCTGATCATGCACTGATCACGTGCCTGATCATGCACTGATCACGTGGCTGATCATGCACTGATCACGTGACTGATCATGCACTGATCACGTCTGATCATGCACTGATCACGTGACTGATCATGCACTGATCACGTGACTGATCATGCACTGATCACGTGGCTATCATGCACTGATCACGTGGCTGATCATGCATGATCACGCAGCTACCATGTACTGATCACATGACTGATCATGCACTGATCACGTGACTGATCATGCACTGATCACGTGGCTATCATGCACTGATCACGTGGCTGATCATGCAATGATCATGTAGCTAACATGTGGTCACGTGAATGATCATACACTGATCAGGTGACTGATCATGCACTGATCACGTGGCTATCATGCACTGATCACGTGACTGATCATGCACTGATCACGTCTATATCATGCACTGATCACATGACTGATCATGCACTGATCACGTGGATGATCATACACTGATCACGTGACTGATCATGCACTGATCACGTGGCTGATCATGCACTGATCACGTGACTGATCATGCACTGATCACGTCTGATCATGCACTGATCACGTGGCTATCATGCACTGCTCACGTGGCTGATCATGCCATGATCACGCAGCTACCATGTACTGGTCACATGACTGATCATGCACTGATCACGTGACTGATCATGCACTGATCACGTGGCTATCATGCACTACTCACGTGGCTGATCATGCAATGATCATGTAGCTACCATGTACAGGTCACGTGAATGATCATACACCCATCAGGTGACTGATCATGCACTGATCACGTGGCTATCATGCACTGATCACGTGACTGATCATGCACTGATCACGTCTATATCATGCACTGATCACATGACTGCCCATGCACTGATCACGTGGATGATCATACACTAATCTTGTGACAGATCATGCACTGATCACGTGGCTGATCATGCACTGATACCGTGACTGAGCATGGACTGATCACATGACTATCATGTAGTGATCACGTGACTTAATGGCGCTGATCATGTGACTGATCATGCGCTGATCATGTTTGCTATCATACACTGATCATGTGCCTCTGGAGGCAATAAACAAAGAGCTGAGTAGGCACGAATCAAACAGTCAGCAGGCAATAATCATGGAACACAGGTGTGAGGAATCATGCTGCTCAGCTGGCAATAATCAAGCAGCTGAGCAGGCAGGAATCGTGCAGCTCAGCTGGCAATTGTCAAGCAGATGAGCAGACAGTAATCACGCAGCTCAGCAGGCCCAGATCACGTGACTGAGCATGCACTGTTCACGTGGCTGATCATGCACTGATCACGTGACTGATCATGCACTGATCACGTGGCTATCATGCACTGATCACGTGGCTGATCATGCACTGATCACGTGGCTACCATGCACTGATCACGTGACTGATCATGCACTGATCACGTAACTGATCATGCACTGATCACGTGGCTGATCATGCACTGATCACGTGGCTGATCATGCACTGATCACGTGACTGATCATGCACTGATCACGTGACTGATCATGCACTGATCACGTGGCTATCATGCACTGATCACGTGGCTGATCATACACTGATCACGTGACTGATCATGCACTGATCACGTGGCTGATCATGCACTGATCACGTGACTGATCATGCACTGATCACGTGTGTCTGATCATGCACTGATCACGTGGCTATCATGCACTGCTCACGTGGCTGATCATGCCATGATCACGCAGCTACCATGTACTGGTCACATGACTGATCATGCACTGATCACGTGACTGATCATGCACTGATCACGTGGCTATCATGAACTACTCACGTGGCTGATCATGCAATGATCATGTAGCTACCATGTACTGGTCACGTGAATGATCATACACCCATCAGGTGACTGATCATGCACTGATCACGTGGCTATCATGCACTGATCACGTGACTGATCATGCACTGATCACGCCTATATCATGCACTGATCACATGACTGCCCATGCACTGATCACGTGGATGATCATACACTATCTTGTGACAGATCATGCACTGATCACGTGGCTGATCATGCACTGATACCGTGACTGAGCATGGACTGATCACATGACTATCATGTAGTGATCACGTGACTTAATGGCGCTGATCATGTGACTGATCATGCGCTGATCATGTTTGCTATCATACACTGATCATGTGCCTCTGGAGGCAATAAACAAAGAGCTGAGTAGGCACGAATCAAACAGTCAGCAGGCAATAATCATGGAACACAGGTGTGAGGAATCATGCTGCTCAGCTGGCAATAATCAAGCAGCTGAGCAGGCAGGAATCGTGCAGCTCAGCTGGCAATTGTCAAGCAGATGAGCAGACAGTAATCACGCAGCTCAGCAGGCCCAGATCACGTGACTGAGCATGCACTGTTCACGTGGCTGATCATACACTGATCACGTGATGATCATGCACTGATCACGTGGATATCATGCACTGATCACGTGGCTGATCATGCACTGATCACGTGACTGATCATGCACTGATCACGTGGCTGATCATGCACTGATCACGTGGCTATCATGCACTGATCACGTGGCTGATCATGCCATGATCACGTGGCTACCATGTACTGGTCACATGACTGATCATGCACTGATCACGTGACTGATCATGCACTGATCACGTGGCTATCATGAACTACTCACGTGGCTGATCATGCAATGATCATGTAGCTACCATGTACAGGTCACGTGAATGATCATACACCCATCAGGTGACTGATCATGCACTGATCACGTGGCTATCATGCACTGATCACGTGACTGATCATGCACTGATCACGTCTATATCATGCACTGATCACATGACTGCCCATGCACTGATCACGTGGATGATCATACACTAATCATGTGACAGATCATGCACTGATCACGTGGCTGATCATGCACTGATACCGTGACTGAGCATGGACTGATCACATGACTATCATGTAGTGATCACGTGACTTAATGGCGCTGATCATGTGACTGATCATGCGCTGATCATGTTTGCTATCATACACTGATCATGTGCCTCTGGAGGCAATAAACAAAGAGCTGAGTAGGCACGAATCAAACAGTCAGCAGGCAATAATCATGGAACACAGGTGTGAGGAATCATGCTGCTCAGCTGGCAATAATCAAGCAGCTGAGCAGGCAGGAATTACGCAGCACAGCTGGCAATTGTCAAGCAGATGACAGGCAGGAATCGTGCAGCTCAGCTGGCAATTGTCAAGCAGATGAGCAGACAGTAATCACGCAGCTCAGCAGGCCCTGATCACGTGACTGAGCATGCACTGTTCACGTGGCTGATCATACACTGATCACGTGATGATCATGCACTGATCACTTGGATATCATGCACTGATCACGTGGCTGATCATGCACTGATCACGCAGCTGACCATGCACTGATCACGTGACTGATCATGCACTGATCACGTCTATATCATGCACTGATCACGTGACTGATCATGCACTGATCACGTGCTGATCATACACTGATCACGTGACTGATCATGCACTGATCACGTGGCTATCATGCACTGATCACGTGGCTGATCATGCACTGATCACGTGACTGATCATGCACTGATCACGTGGCTGATCATGCACTGATCACGTGACTGATCATGCACTGATCACGTGGCTATCATGCACTGATCACGTGGCTGATCATGCACTGATCACGTGGCTGATCATGCACTGATCACGTGACTATCATGCACTGATCACGTGGCATCATGCACTGATCACGTGGCTGATCACACTGCTCACGATCATGCACTGATCACGTGGCTATCATGCACTGATCACGTGGCTGATCATGCACTGATCACGTAGCAACCATGCACTGATCACGTGACTGATCATGCACTGATCACGTGGCTGATCATGCACTGATCACGTGACTGATCATGCACTGATCACGTGACTGATCATGCACTGATCACGTGGCTATCATGCACTGATCACGTGGCTGATCATGCAACTGATCACGTAGCTACCATGTACTGGTCACGTGACTGATCATGCACTGATCACGTAATTGATCATGCACTGATCACGTGGCTCATCATGCACTGATCACGTGGCTGATCACACTGATCACGTGGCTGATCATGCACTGATCACGTGATGATCATGCACTGATCACGTGGCTATCATGCACTGATCACGTGGCTGATCATGCACTGATCACGTGACTGATCATGCACTGATCACGTGGCTGATCATGCACTGATCACGTGGCTATCATGCACTGATCACGTGACTGATCACACTGATCACGTGACTGATCATGCACTGATCACGTGGCTATCATGCACTGATCACGTGGCTGATCATGCAATGATCACGTAGCTACCATGTACTGGATCACGTGACTGATCATGCACTGATCACGTAACTGATCATGCACTGATCACGTGGCTGATCATGCACTGATCACGTGGCTGATCATGCACTGATCACGTGACTGATCATGCACTGATCACGTGACTGATCATGCACTGATCACGTGGCTATCATGCACTGATCACGTGGCTGATCATGCACTGATCACGTGACTGATCATGCACTGATCACGTGGCTGATCATGCACTGATCACGTGACTGATCATGCACTGATCACGTGGCTGATCATGCACTGATCACGTGACTGATCATGCACTGATCACGTGACTGATCATGCACTGATCACGTGGCTATCATGCACTGATCACGTGGCTGATCATGCACATCACGTGCTATCATGCACTGATCACGTGACTGATCATGCACTGATCACGTGACTGATCATGCACTGATCACGTGGCTATCATGCACTGATCACGTGGCTGATCATGCACTGATCACGTGGCTATCATGCACTGATCACGTGACTGATCATGCACTGATCACGTGACTGATCATGCACTGATCACGTGGCTGATCATGCACTGATCACGTGACTGATCATGCACTGATCACGTGGCTGATCATGCACTGATCACGTGCTGATCATGCACTGATCACGTGGATATCATGCACTGATCACGTGGCTGATCATGCACTGATCACGTGACTGATCATGCACTGATCTCGTGTCTGATCATGCACTGATCACGTGGCTATCATGCACTGCTCACGTGGCTGATCATGCCATGATCACGCAGCTACCATGTACTGGTCACATGACTGATCATGCACTGATCACGTGACTGATCATGCACTGATCACGTGGCTATCATGAACTACTCACGTGGCTGATCATGCAATGATCATGTAGCTACCATGTACAGGTCACGTGAATGATCATACACCCATCAGGTGACTGATCATGCACTGATCACGTGGCTATCATGCACTGATCACGAGACTGATCATGCACTGTTCACGTCTATATCATGCACTGATCACATGACTGCCCATGCACTGATCACGGATGATCATACACTAATCTTGTGACAGATCATGCACTGATCACGTGGCTGATCATGCACTGATACCGTGACTGAGCATGGACTGATCACATGACTATCATGTAGTGATCACGTGACTTAATGGCGCTGATCATGTGACTGATCATGCGCTGATCATGTTTGCTATCATACACTGATCATGTGCCTCTGGAGGCAATAAACAAAGAGCTGAGTAGGCACGAATCAAACAGTCAGCAGGCAATAATCATGGAACACAGGTGTGAGGAATCATGCTGCTCAGCTGGCAATAATCAAGCAGCTGAGCAGGCAGGAATTACGCAGCACAGCTGGCAATTGTCAAGCAGATGACAGGCAGGAATCGTGCAGCTCAGCTGGCAATTGTCAAGCAGATGAGCAGACAGTAATCACGCAGCTCAGCAGGCCCTGATCACGTGACTGAGCATGCACTGTTCACGTGGCTGATCATACACTGATCACGTGATGATCATGCACTGATCACTTGGATATCATGCACTGATCACGTGGCTGATCATGCACTGATCACGCAGCTACCATGCACTGATCACGTGACTGATCATGCACTGATCACGTCTGATCATGCACTGATCACGTGATCAGATCATGCACTGATCACGTGCTGATCATGCACTGATCACGTGACTGATCATGCACTGATCACGTGGCTATCATGCACTGATCACGTGGCTGATCATACACTGATCACGTGTCTGATCATGCACTGATCACGTGGCTGATCATGCACTGATCACGTGACTGATCATGCACTGATCACGTGGCTATCATGCACTGATCACGTGGCTGATCATGCACTGATCACGTGGCTGATCATGCACTGTCACGTGACTGATCATGCACTGATCACGTGGCATCATGCACTGATCACGTGGCTGATCATACACTGATCACGTGACTCATGCACTGATCACGTGGCTATCATGCACTGATCACGTGGCTGATCATGCACTGATCACGTAGCTACCATGCACTGGTCACGTGACTGATCATGCACTGATCACGTGGCTGATCATGCACTGATCACGTGACTGATCATGCACTGATCACGTGACTGATCATGCACTGATCACGTGGCTATCATGCACTGATCACGTGGCTGATCATGCACTGATCACGTAGCAACCATGTACTGGTCACGTGACTGATCATGCACTGATCACGTAATTGATCATGCACTGATCACGTGGCTGATCATGCACTGATCACGTGGCTGATCACACATGATCACGTGACTGATCATGCACTGATCACGTGGCTATCATGCACTGATCACGTGGCTGATCATGCACTGATCACGTGGCTATCATGCACTGATCACGTGGCTGATCATACACTGATCACGTGACTGATCATGCACTGATCACGTGGCTGATCATGCACTGATCACGTGGCTGATCATGCACTGATCACGTGGCTGATCATGCACTGATCACGTGGCTATCATGCACTGATCACGTGACTGATCATGCACTGATCACGTGGCTGATCATGCACTGATCACGTGGCTGATCATGCACTGATCACGTGGCTGATCATGCACTGATCACGTGGCTGATCATGCACTGATCACGTGGCTGATCATGCACTGATCACGTAGCTATCATGCACTGATCACGTGGCTGATCATACACCCATCAGGTGACTGATCATGCACTGATCACGTGGCTATCATGCACTGATCACGAGACTGATCATGCACTGTTCACGTCTATATCATGCACTGATCACATGACTGCCCGTGCACTGATCACGTGGATGATCATACACTAATCTTGTGACAGATCATGCACTGATCACGTGGCTGATCATGCACTGATACCGTGACTGAGCATGGACTGATCACATGACTATCATGTAGTGATCACGTGACTTAATGGCGCTGATCATGTGACTGATCATGCGCTGATCATGTTTGCTATCATACACTGATCATGTGCCTCTGGAGGCAATAAACAAAGAGCTGAGTAGGCACGAATCAAACAGTCAGCAGGCAATAATCATGGAACACAGGTGTGAGGAATCATGCTGCTCAGCTGGCAATAATCAAGCAGCTGAGCAGGCAGAATCTGTGCAGCTCAGCTGGCAATTGTCAAGCAGATGAGCAGACAGTAATCACGCAGCTCAGCAGGCCCAGATCACGTGACTGAGCATGCACTGTTCACGTGGCTGATCATACACTGATCACGTGATGATCATGCACTGATCACTTGGATATCATGCACTGATCACGTGGCTGATCATACACTGTTCACGTGTCTGACCATGCACTGATCACGTGGCTGATCATACACTGCTCACGTAACTGATCATGCACTGATCACGTGGCTATCATGCACTGATCACGTGGCTGAACATGCACTGTTCACGTGGCTGATCACACACCTGTCACGTGACATATCATGCACTGATCACGTGGCACTCATGCACTGATCACGTGGCTGATCATACTCTGCTCACGTAACTCATGCACACATCACGTGGCTATCATGCACTGCTCACGTGGCTCGTCATGGAATGATCACGTAGCAACCATATACTGGTCACGTGACTGATCATGCAGATCACGTAAATGATCATGCACTGTTCACGTGACTGATCATGTACTGATCACGTGACTGATCATGCACTGATCACGTGGCTATCATGCTCTGCTCACGTGGCTGATCATGCAACGATCACGTAGCAACCATGTACTGGTCACGTGACTGATCATGCACTGATCACGTAATTGATCCTGCACTGATCACGTGGCTATCATGCACTGATCACGTGGCTGATCACACATGTATCACGTGACTGATCATGCACTGATCACGTGGCTCTCATGCACTGATCACGTGGCTGTCATGCACTGATCACGTGGATATCATGCACTGATCACGTGGCTGATCACACACGATCACATGACTGATCATGCACTGATCACGTGGCTATCATGCACTGATCACGTGGCTATCATGCACTGATCACGGCTGATCAGGCAATGATCACGTAGCTACCATGTACTGGTCACGTGACTGATCATGCACTGATCACGTGATTGATCATGCACTGATCACGTGGCTGATCATGCACTGATCACGTGGCTGATCATGCACTGATCACATGACTGATCATGCACTGATCACGTGACTGATCATGCACTGATCACGTGGCTGATCATGCACTGATCACGTGGCTATCATGCACTGATCACGTGGCTGATCATGCACTGATCACGTGACTGATCATGCACTGATCACGTGACTGATCATGCACTGATCACGTGGCTGATCATGCACTGATCACGTGACTGATCATGCACTGATCACGTGGCTATCATGCACTGATCACGTGGCTGATCATGCACTGATCACGTGGCTGATCATGCACTGATCACGGACTATCATGCACTGATCACGTGACTGATCATGCACTGATCACGTGGCTGATCATGCACTGATCACGTGTATCATGCACTGATCACGTGGCTGATCATGCACTGATCACGTGGCTGATCATGCACTGATCACGTAGCAACCATGCACTGATCACGTGACTGATCATGCACTGATCACGTGACTGATCATGCACTGATCACGTGACTGATCATGCACTGATCACGTGACTGTCATGCACTGATCACGTGGCTATCATGCACTGATCACGTGACTGATCATGACTGATCACGTGACGATCATGCACTGATCACGTGACTGATCATGCACTGATCACGTGATGATCATGCACTGATCACGTGGCTGATCATGCACTGATCACGTGGCTGATCATGCACTGATCACGTGACTGATCATGCACTGATCACGTGGCTATCATGCACTGATCACGTGGCTGATCATGCACTGATCACGTGGCTGATCACACACTGATCACATGACTGATCATGCACTGATCACGTGGCTGATCATGCACTGATCACGTGGCTATCATGCACTGATCACGTGGCTGATCATGCAATGACTGCGAGCTATCATGCACTGATCACGTGACTGATCATGCACTGATCACGAATTGATCATGCACTGATCACGTGGCTGATCATGCACTGATCACGTGGCTGATCACACTGATCACGTGACTGATCATGCACTGATCACGTGGCTATCATGCACTGATCACGTGGCTGATCATGCACTGATCACGTGGCTATCATGCACTGATCACGTGGCTGATCACACACGATCACGTGACTGATCATGCACTGATCACGTGGCTGATCATGCACTGATCACGTGGCTGATCATGCACTGATCACGTGGCTGATCATGCACTGATCACGTGGCTGATCATGCACTGATCACGTGACTGATCATGCACTGATCACGTGGCTATCATGCACTGATCACGTGGCTGATATACACTGATCACGTGACTGATCATGCACTGATCACGTGGCTGATCATGCACTGATCACGTGACTGATCATGCACTGATCACTGGTTCTGATCATGCACTGATCACGTGGCTATCATGCACTGCTCACGTGGCTGATCATGCCATGATCACGCAGCTACCATGTACTGGTCATGACTGATCATGCACTGATCACGTGGCTGATCATGCATGATCACGTGGCTATCATGCCACTGTCGTGGCTGATCATGCAATGATCATGTAGCTTCCATGTACTGGTCACGTGAATGATCATACACCCATCAGTGACTGATCATGCACTGATCACGTGGCTATCATGCACTGATCACGACTGATCATGCACTGATCACGTCTATATCATGCACTGATCACATGACTGCATGCACTGATCACGTGGATGATCACACTAATCTTGACAGATCATGCACTGATCACGTGGCTGATCATGCACTGATACCGTGACTGAGCATGGACTGATCACATGACTATCATGTAGTGATCACGTGACTTAATGGCGCTGATCATGTGACTGATCATGCGCTGATCATGTTTGCTATCATACACTGATCATGTGCCTCTGGAGGCAATAAACAAAGAGCTGAGTAGGCACGAATCAAACAGTCAGCAGGCAATAATCATGGAACTCAGGTGTGAGGAATCATGCTGCGCTGGCAATAATCAAGCAGCTGAGCAGGCAGGATTCGCAGCACAGCTGGCAATTGTCAAGCAGATGACAGGCAGGAATCGTGCAGCTCAGCTGGCAATTGTCAAGCAGATGAGCAGACAGTGATCACGCAGCTCAGCAGGCCCTGATCACGTGACTGAGCATGCACTGATCACGTGGCTGATCATACACTGATCACGTGACTGATCATGCACTGATCATGGATATCATGCACTGATCACGTGGCTGATCATGCACTGATCACGTGTCTGACCATGCACTGATCACGTGGCTGATCATACTGATCACGTAACTGATCATGCACTGATCACGTGGCTATCATGCACTGATCACGTGGCTGATCATGCACTGATCACGTGGCTGATCATGCACTGATCACGTGACTATCATGCACTGATCACGTGGCACTCATGCACTGATCACGTGGCTGATCATACACTGATCACGTAACTCATGCACACATCACGTGGCTATCATGCACTGATCACGTGGCTGATCATGCACTGATCACGTAGCTATCATATACTGATCACGTGACTGATCATGCAGATCACGTGAATGATCATGCACTGATCACGTGACTGATCATGCACTGATCACGTGACTGATCATGCACTGATCACGTGGCTATCATGCACTCTCACGTGGCTGATCATGCACGATCACGTAGCAACCATGTACTGGTCACGTGACTGATCATGCACTGATCACGTAATTGATCATGCACTGATCACGTGGCTCATCATGCACTGATCATGGCTGATCACACACTATCACGTGACTGATCATGCACTGATCACGTGGCTCTCATGCACTGATCACGTGGCTGTCATGCACTGATCACGTGGATATCATGCACTGATCACGTGGCTGATCATGCGTATCACGTGACTGATCATGCACTGATCACGTGGCTTCATGCACTGATCACGTGGCTGATCATGCACTGATCACGTGGCTGATCATGCACTGATCACGTGAGCTGATCATACACTGATCACGTGACTGATCATGCACTGATCACGTGGCTGATCATGCACTGATCAGTGGCTGATCATGCACTGATCACGTGGCTGATCGCCATGATCACGTGACTGATCATGCACTGATCACGTGACTGATCATGCACTGATCACGTGGCTATCATGCACTGATCACGTGGCTGATCATACTGATCACGTGGCTGATCATGCACTGATCACGTGACTGATCATGCACTGATCACGTGACTGATCATGCACTGATCACGTGGCTGATCATGCTGATCACGTGGCTATCATGCACTGATCACGTGGCTGATCATGCACTGATCACGTGGCTATCATGCACTGATCACGTGACTGATCATGCACTGATCACGTAATTGATCATGCACTGATCATGTGGCTGATCATGCACTGATCACGTGGCTGATCATGCACTGATCACGTGGCTATCATGCACTGATCACGTGGCTGATCATGCACTGATCACGTGACTGATCATGCACTGATCACGTGGCTGATCATGCACTGATCACGTGACTGATCATGCACTGATCACGTGGCTGATCATGCACTGATCACGTGGCTGATCATGCACTGATCGTGACTGATCATGCACTGATCACGTGGCTATCATGCACTGCTCACGTGGCTGATCATGCACTGATCACGGCTACCATGTACTGGTCACATGACTGATCATGCACTGATCACGTGACTGATCATGCAGTGATCACGTGGCTATCATGCACTACTCACGTGGCTGATCATGCAATGATCATGTAGCTACCATGTACAGTCACGTGAATGATCATACACCCATCAGGTGACTGATCATGCACTGATCACGTGGCTATCATGCACTGATCACGAGACTGATCATGCACTGATCACGTCTATATCATGCACTGATCACATGACTGCATGCACTGATCACGTGGATGATCATACACTAATCATGTGACAGATCATGCACTGATCACGTGGCTGATCATGCACTGATACCGTGACTGAGCATGGACTGATCACATGACTATCATGTAGTGATCACGTGACTTAATGGCGCTGATCATGTGACTGATCATGCGCTGATCATGTTTGCTATCATACACTGATCATGTGCCTCTGGAGGCAATAAACAAAGAGCTGAGTAGGCACGATCAAACAGTCAGCAGGCAATAATCATGGAACTCAGGTGTGAGGAATCATGCTGCTCAGCTGGCAATAATCAAGCAGCTGAGCAGGCAGGAATCGTGCAGCTCAGCTGGCAATTGTCAAGCAGATGAGCAGACAGTAATCACGCAGCTCAGCAGGCCCAGATCACGTGACTGAGCATGCACTGTTCACGTGGCTGATCATACACTGATCACGTGATGATCATGCACTGATCACTTGGATATCATGCACTGATCACGTGGCTGATCATACACTGTTCACGTGTCTGACCATGCACTGATCACGTGGCTGATCATGCACTGCCGTAACTGATCATGCACTGATCACGTGGCTATCATGCACTGATCACGTGGCTGAACATGCACTGTTCACGTGGCTGATCACACACCTGTCACGTGACATATCATGCACTGATCACGTGGCACTCATGCACTGATCACGTGGCTGATCATACTCTGCTCACGTAACTCATGCACACATCACGTGGCTATCATGCACTGCTCACGTGGCTCGTCATGGAATGATCACGTAGCTACCATATACTGTACGTGACTGATCATACGATCATCGTGATCATGCACTGTTCACGTGACTGATCATGTACTGATCACGTGACTGATCATGCACTGATCACGTGGCTATCATGCACTGCTCACGTGGCTGATCATGCAACGATCACGTGGCAACCATGTACTGGTCACGTGACTGATCATGCACTGATCACGTGATTGATCCTGCACTGATCACGTGGCTCATCATGCACTGATCACGTGGCTGATCACACATGTATCACGTGACTGATCATGCACTGATCACGTGGCTCTCATGCACTGATCACGTGGCTGTCATGCACTGATCACGTGGATATCATGCACTGATCACGTGGCTGATCACACACGTATCACGTGACTGATCATGCACTGATCACGTGGCTATCATGCACTGATCACGTGGCTATCATGCACTGATCACGTGGCTGATCATGCACTGATCACGTGCTATCATGCACTGATCACGTGACTGATCATGCACTGATCACGTGATTGATCATGCACTGATCACGTGGCTGATCATGCACTGATCACGTGGCTGATCATGCACTGATCACGTGACTGATCATGCACTGATCACGTGACTGATCATGCACTGATCACGTGGCTATCATGCACTGATCACGTGGCTGATCATGCACTGATCACGTGCCTGATCATGCACTGATCACGTGGCTGATCATGCACTGATCACGTGACTGATCATGCACTGATCACGTGACTGATCATGCACTGATCACGTGGCTGATCATGCACTGATCGTGACTGATCATGCACTGATCACGTGGCTATCATGCACTGATCACGTGGCTGATCATGCACTGATCACGTGGCTATCATGCACTGATCACGTGACTGATCATGCACTGATCACGTGGCTGATCATGCACTGATCACGTGACTGATCATGCACTGATCACGTGGCTATCATGCACTGATCACGTGGCTGATCATGCACTGATCACGTGGCTGATCACACACTGTCACGTGACTATCATGCACTGATCACGTGACTCTCATGCACTGATCACGTGGCTGATCATGCACTGATCACGTAACTCATGCACTGATCACGTGGCTATCATGCACTGATCACGTGACTGTCATGCAATGATCACGTAGCTACCATATACTGGTACGTGACTGATCATGCACTGATCACGTGAATGATCATGCACTGATCACGTGACTGATCATGCACTGATCACGTGACTGATCATGCACTGATCACGTGGCTATCATGCACTGCTCACGTGGCTGATCATGCACGATCACGTGGCAACCATGCACTGGTCACGTGACTGATCATGCACTGATCACGTAATTGATCATGCACTGATCACGTGGCTGATCATGCACTGATCACGTGGCTGATCACACATGATCACGTGACTGATCATGCACTGATCACGTGGCTCTCATGCACTGATCACGTGGCTGTCATGCACTGATCACGTGGATATCATGCACTGATCACGTGGCTGATCACACGTATCACATGACTGATCATGCACTGATCACGTGGCTATCATGCACTGATCACGTGGCTATCATGCACTGATCACGTGGCTGATCATGCACTGATCACGTGCTTCCATGTACTGTCACGTGACTGATCATGCACTGATCACGTAATTGATCATGCACTGATCACGTGGCTGATCATGCACTGATCACGTGGCTGATCATGCACTGATCACGTGACTGATCATGCACTGATCACGTGACTGATCATGCACTGATCACGTGGCTATCATGCACTGATCACGTGGCTGACATACACTGATCACGTGCCTGGTCATGCACTGATCACGTGGCTGATCATGCACTGATCACGTGACTGATCATGCACTGATCACGTGTCTGATCATGCACTGATCACGTGGCTATCATGCACTGCTCACGTGGCTGATCATGCATGATCACGCAGCTACCATGTACTGGTCACATGACTGATCATGCACTGATCACGTGACTGATCATGCAGTGATCACGTGGCTATCATGCACTACTCACGTGGCTGATCATGCAATGATCATGTAGCTACCATGTACAGGTCACGTGAATGATCATACACCCATCAGGTGACTGATCATGCACTGATCACGTGGCTATCATGCACTGATCACGAGACTGATCATGCACTGATCACGTCTATATCATGCACTGATCACATGACTGCCCATGCACTGATCACGTGGATGATCATACACTAATCATGTGACAGATCATGCACTGATCACGTGGCTGATCATGCACTGATACCGTGACTGAGCATGGACTGATCACATGACTATCATGTAGTGATCACGTGACTTAATGGCGCTGATCATGTGACTGATCATGCGCTGATCATGTTTGCTATCATACACTGATCATGTGCCTCTGGAGGCAATAAACAAAGAGCTGAGTAGGCACGAATCAAACAGTCAGCAGGCAATAATCATGGAACTCAGCTGTGAGGAATCATGCTGCTCAGCTGGCAATAATCAAGCAGCTGAGCAGGCAGGAATTGCAGCACAGCTGGCAATTGTCAAGCAGATGACAGGCAGGAATCGTGCAGCTCAGCTGGCAATTGTCAAGCAGATGAGCAGACAGTAATCACGCAGCTCAGCAGGCCCAGATCACGTGACTGAGCATGCACTGTTCACGTGGCTGATCATACACTGATCACGTGATGATCATGCACTGATCACTTGGATATCATGCACTGATCACGTGGCTGATCATACACTGTTCACGTGTCTGACCATGCACTGATCACGTGGCTGATCATACACTGCTCACGTAACTGATCATGCACTGATCACGTGGCTATCATGCACTGATCACGTGGCTGAACATGCACTGTTCACGTGGCTGATCACACACCTGTCACGTGACATATCATGCACTGATCACGTGGCACTCATGCACTGATCACGTGGCTGATCATACTCTGCTCACGTAACTCATGCACACATCACGTGGCTATCATGCACTGCTCACGTGGCTGTCATGGAATGATCACGTAACCATATACTGGTCACGTGACTGATCATGCACTGATCACGTAAATGATCATGCACTGTTCACGTGACTGATCATGTACTGATCACGTGACTGATCATGCACTGATCACGTGGCTATCATGCACTGCTCACGTGGCTGATCATGCACGATCACGTAGCAACCATGTACTGGTCACGTGACTGATCATGCACTGATCACGTAATTGATCATGCACTGATCACGTGGCTCATCATGCACTGATCACGTGGCTGATCACACATGTATCACGTGACTGATCATGCACTGATCACGTGGCTCTCATGCACTGATCACGTGGCTGTCATGCACTGATCACGTGGATATCATGCACTGATCACGTGGCTGATCACACACGTATCACATGACTGATCATGCACTGATCACGTGGCTATCATGCACTGATCACGTGGCTATCATGCACTGATCACGTGGCTGATCATGCACTGATCACGTGACTGATCATGCACTGATCACGTGGCTGATCATGCACTGATCACGTGATCATGCACTGATCATGCTGACTGATCATCACTGATCACGTGGCTATCATGCACTGATCACGTGACTGATCATGCACTGATCACGTGGCTATCATATACCGTGGATCATGCACTGATCACGTGGCTGATCATGCACTGATCACGTGGCTGATCATGCACTGATCACGTGACTGATCATGCACTGATCACGTGGCTGATCATGCACTGATCACGTGGCTATCATGCACTGCTCACGTGGCTGATCATGCCATGATCACGCAGCTACCATGTACTGGTCACATGACTGATCATGCACTGATCACGTGACTGATCATGCAGTGATCACGTGGCTATCATGCACTACTCACGTGGCTGATCATGCAATGATCATGTAGCTACCATGTACAGGTCACGTGAATGATCATACACCCATCAGGTGACTGATCATGCACTGATCACGTGGCTATCATGCACTGATCACGAGACTGATCATGCACTGATCACGTCTATATCATGCACTGATCACATGACTGCCCATGCACTGATCACGTGGATGATCATACACTAATCATGTGACAGATCATGCACTGATCACGTGGCTGATCATGCACTGATACCGTGACTGAGCATGGACTGATCACATGACTATCATGTAGTGATCACGTGACTTAATGGCGCTGATCATGTGACTGATCATGCACTGATCATGTTTGCTATCATACACTGATCATGTGCCTCTGGAGGCAATAAACAAAGAGCTGAGTAGGCACGAATCAAACAGTCAGGCAATAATCATGGAACTCAGGTGTGAGGAATCATGCTGCTCAGCTGGCAATAATCAAGCAGCTGAGCAGGCAGGAATCGTGCAGCTCAGCTGGCAATTGTCAAGCAGATGAGCAGACAGTAATCACGCAGCTCAGCAGGCCCAGATCACGTGACTGAGCATGCACTGTTCACGTGGCTGATCATACACTGATCACGTGATGATCATGCACTGATCACTTGGATATCATGCACTGATCACGTGGCTGATCATACACTGTTCACGTGTCTGACCATGCACTGATCACGTGGCTGATCATACACTGCTCACGAACTGATCATGCACTGATCACGTGGCTATCATGCACTGATCACGTGGCTGAACATGCACTGTCACGTGGCTGATCACACACCTGTCACGTGACATATCATGCACTGATCGTGGCACTCATGCACTGATCACGTGGCTGATCATACTCTGCTCACGTAACTCATGCACATCACGTGGCTATCATGCACTGCTCACGTGGTGATCATGGAATGATCACGTAGCTACCATATACTGGTCACGTGACTGATCATGCACAGATCACGAATGATCATGCACTGTTCACGTGACTGATCATGTACTGATCACGTGACTGATCATGCACTGATCACGTGGCTATCATGCTCTGCTCACGTGGCTGATCATGCATGATCACGAGCAACCATGTACTGGTCACGTGACTGATCATGCACTGATCACGTAATTGATCATGCACTGATCACGTGGCTCATCATGCACTGATCACGTGGCTGATCACACATGTATCACGTGACTGATCATGCACTGATCACGTGGCTCTCATGCACTGATCACGTGGCTGTCATGCACTGATCACGTGGATATCATGCACTGATCACGTGGCTGATCACACACTGATCACATGACTGATCATGCACTGATCACGTGGCTATCATGCACTGATCACGTGGCTATCATGCACTGATCACGTGGCTGATCATGCACTGATCACGTGCTACCATGTACTGATCACGTGACTGATCATGCACTGATCGCACTGATCATGCACTGATCACGTGGCTGATCATGCACTGATCACGTGGCTGATCATGCACTGATCACAACTGATCATGCACTGATCACGTGATGATCATGCACTGATCACGCTATCATGCACTGATCACGTGGCTGATCATGCACTGATCACGTGACTGATCATGCACTGATCACGTGGCTGATCATGCACTGATCACGATGATCATGCACTGATCACGTTGATCATGCACTGATCACGTGACTGATCATGCACTGATCACGTGGCTGATCATGCACTGATCACGTGGCTATCATGCACTGATCACGTGGCTGATCATGCATGATCACGTGCTATCATGCACTGATCACGTGACTGATCATGCACTGATCACGTGGCTGATCATGCACTGACGTAACTGATCATGCACTGATCACGTGGCTATCATGCACTGATCACGTGGCTGATGCACTGATCACGTGGCTGATCACACACCTGTCACGTGACATATCATGCACTGATCACGTGGCTCTCATGCACTGATCACGTGGCTGATCATACACTGCTCACGTAACTCATGCACACATCACGTGGCTATCATGCACTGATCACGTGGCTGTCATGCAATGATCACGTAGCTACCATATACTGGTCACGTGACTGATCATGCACTGATCACGTAAATGATCATGCACTGATCACGTGACTGATCATGCACTGATCACGTGACTGATCATGCACTGATCACGTGGCTATCATGCACTGCTCACGTGGCTGATCATGCACGATCACGTAGCAACCATGTACTGGTCACGTGACTGATCATGCACTGATCACGTAATTGATCATGCACTGATCACGTGGCTCATCATGCACTGATCACGTGGCTGATCACATGATCACGTGACTGATCATGCACTGATCACGTGGCTCTCATGCACTGATCACGTGGCTGTCATGCACTGATCACGTGGATATCATGCACTGATCACGTGGCTGATCATGCACTGATCACGTGACTGATCATGCACTGATCACGTGGCTATCATGCACTGATCACGTGGCTATCATGCACTGATCACGTGGCTGATCATGCACTGATCACGTGGCTATCATGTACTGATCACGTGACTGATCATGCACTGATCACGTGGCTGATCATGCACTGATCACGTGGCTGATCATGCACTGATCACGTGGCTGATCATGCACTGATCACGTGACTGATCATGCACTGATCACGTGACTGATCATGCACTGATCACGTGGCTATCATGCACTGATCACGTGGCTGATCATGCACTGATCACGTGCTGCCATCATGCACTGATCACGTGGCTGATCATGCACTGATCACGTGACTGATCATGCACTGATCACGTGACTGATCATGCACTGATCACGTGGCTATCATGCACTGCTCACGTGGCTGATCATGCATGATCACGCAGCTACCATGTACTGGTCACATGACTGATCATGCACTGATCACGTGACTGATCATGCAGTGATCACGTGGCTATCATGCACTACTCACGTGGCTGATCATGCAATGATCATGTAGCTACCATGTACAGGTCACGTGAATGATCATACACCCATCAGGTGACTGATCATGCACTGATCACGTGGCTATCATGCACTGATCACGAGACTGATCATGCACTGATCACGTCTATATCATGCACTGATCACATGACTGCCCATGCACTGATCACGTGGATGATCATACACTAATCATGTGACAGATCATGCACTGATCACGTGGCTGATCATGCACTGATACCGTGACTGAGCATGGACTGATCACATGACTATCATGTAGTGATCACGTGACTTAATGGCGCTGATCATGTGACTGATCATGCGCTGATCATGTTTGCTATCATACACTGATCATGTGCCTCTGGAGGCAATAAACAAAGAGCTGAGTAGGCACGAATCAAACAGTCAGCAGGCAATAATCATGGAACTCAGCTGTGAGGAATCATGCTGCTCAGCTGGCAATAATCAAGCAGCTGAGCAGGCAGGAATTACGCAGCACAGCTGGCAATTGTCAAGCAGATGACAGGCAGGAATCGTGCAGCTCAGCTGGCAATTGTCAAGCAGATGAGCAGACAGTAATCACGCAGCTCAGCAGGCCCAGATCACGTGACTGAGCATGCACTGTTCACGTGGCTGATCATACACTGATCACGTGATGATCATGCACTGATCACGTGGCTATCATGCACTGATCACGTGGCTGATCATACTGATCACGTGCTGACCATGCACTGATCACGTGGCTGATCATGCACTGATCACGTAACTGATCATGCACTGATCACGTGGCTATCATGCACTGATCACGTGGCTGATCATGCACTGTATCACGTGACTGATCATGCACTGATCACGTGGCTATCATGCACTGATCACGTGGCTGTCATGCACTGATCACGTGGCTATCATGCACTGATCACGTTCTGATCACACACTGACATGACTGATCATGCACTGATCACGTGGCTGATCATGCACTGATCACGCTACATGCACTGATCACGTGGCTGATCATGCACTGATCACGTAGCTATCATGCACTGATCACGTGACTGATCATGCACTGATCACGTGATTGATCATGCACTGATCACGTGGCTGATCATGCACTGATCACGTGGCTGATCATGCACTGATCACGTGACTATCATGCACTGATCACGTGACTGATCATGCACTGATCACGTGGATCATGCACTGATCACGTGGCTGATCATGCACTGATCACGTGACTGATCATGCACTGATCACGTGGCTGATCATGCACTGATCACGTGGCTGATCATGCACTGATCACGTGGCTGATCATGCACTGATCACGTGACTGATCATGCACTGATCACGTGGCTGATCATGCACTGATCACGTGGCTATCATGCACTGATCACGTGGCTGATCATGCACTGATCACCAGCTACCATGTACTGGTCACATGACTGATCATGCACTGATCACGTGGCTGATCATGCACTGATCACGTGACTGATCATGCACTGATCACGTGGCTATCATGCACTGATCACGTGGCTGATCATGCACTGATCACGTGGCTGATCATACACTGTCACGTGACTATCATGCACTGATCACGTGGCTATCATGCACTGATCACGTGGCTGATCATGCACTGATCACGTGATCATGCACACATCGTGGCTATCATGCACTGATCACGTGGCTGTCATGCAATGATCACGTGCAACCATATACTGATACGTGACTGATCATGCACTGATCACGCAAATGATCATGCACTGATCACGTGACTGATCATGCACTGATCACGTGACTGATCATGCACTGATCACGTGGCTATCATGCACTGCTCGTGGCTGATCATGCACTGATCACGTAGCAACCATGTACTGGTCACGTGACTGATCATGCACTGATCACGTAACTGATCATGCACTGATCACGTGGCTATCATGCACTGATCACGTGGCTGATCATACACTGATCACGTGACTGATCATGCACTGATCACGTGGCTATCATGCACTGATCACGTGGCTGTCATGCACTGATCACGTGGATATCATGCACTGATCACGTGGCTGATCATGCGTATCACGTGACTGATCATGCACTGATCACGTGGCTATCATACTGATCACGTGGCTATCATGCACTGATCACGTGGCTGATCATGCAATGATCACGTGGCTACCATGCACTGGTCACGTGACTGATCATGCACTGATCACGTAATTGATCATGCACTGATCACGTGGCTGATCATGCACTGATCACGTGGCTGATCATGCACTGATCACGTGGCTGATCATGCACTGATCACGTGGCTGATCATGCACTGATCACGTGGCTATCATGCACTGATCACTTGGCTGATCATGCACTGATCACGTGCCTGATGCTGATCACGTGGCTGATCATGCACTGATCACGTGACTGATCATGCACTGATCACGTGTCTGATCATGCACTGATCACGTGGCTATCATGCACTGCTCACGTGGCTGATCATGCACTGATCACATGCTACCATGTACTGGTCACATGACTGATCATGCACTGATCACGTGACTGATCATGCACTGATCACGTGGCTATCATGCACTACTCACGTGGCTGATCATGCAATGATCATGTAGCTACCATGTACAGGTCACGTGAATGATCATACACCCATCAGGTGACTGATCATGCACTGATCACGTGGCTATCATGCACTGATCACGAGACTGATCATGCACTGATCACGTCTATATCATGCACTGATCACATGACTGCCCATGCACTGATCACGTGGATGATCATACACTAATCATGTGACAGATCATGCACTGATCACGTGGCTGATCATGCACTGATACCGTGACTGAGCATGGACTGATCACATGACTATCATGTAGTGATCACGTGACTTAATGGCGCTGATCATGTGACTGATCATGCGCTGATCATGTTTGCTATCATACACTGATCATGTGCCTCTGGAGGCAATAAACAAAGAGCTGAGTAGGCACGAATCAAACAGTCAGCAGGCAATAATCATGGAACTCAGGTGTGAGGAATCATGCTGCTCAGCTGGCAATAATCAAGCAGCTGAGCAGGCAGGAATTATGCAGCACAGCTGGCAATTGTCAAGCAGATGAGCAGACAGTAATCACGCAGCTCAGCAGGCCCAGATCACGTGACTGAGCATGCACTGTTCACGTGGCTGATCATACACTGATCACGTGATGATCATGCACTGATCACTTGGATATCATGCACTGATCACGTGGCTGATCATACACTGTTCACGTGTCTGACCATGCACTGATCACGTGGCTGATCATACACTGCTCACGTAACTGATCATGCACTGATCACGTGGCTATCATGCACTGATCACGTGGCTGAACATGCACTGTTCACGTGGCTGATCACACACCTGTCACGTGACATATCATGCACTGATCACGTGGCACTCATGCACTGATCACGTGGCTGATCATACTCTGCTCACGTAACTCATGCACACATCACGTGGCTATCATGCACTGCTCACGTGGCTCGTCATGGAATGATCACGTGCTAACCATATACTGGTCCGTGACTGATCATGCACAGATCACGTAAATGATCATGCACTGTTCACGTGACTGATCATGTACTGATCACGTGACTGATCATGCACTGATCACGTGGCTATCATGCTCTGCTCACGTGGCTGATCATGCAACGATCACGTAGCAACCATGTACTGGTCACGTGACTGATCATGCACTGATCACGTAATTGATCCTGCACTGATCACGTGGCTCATCATGCACTGATCACGTGGCTGATCACACATGTATCACGTGACTGATCATGCACTGATCACGTGGCTATCATGCACTGATCACGTGGCTGTCATGCACTGATCACGTGGATATCATGCACTGATCACGTGGCTGATCACACACGTATCACATGACTGATCATGCACTGATCACGTGGCTATCATGCACTGATCACGTGGCTGATCATGCACTGATCACGTGGCTGACATGCACTGATCACGTGACTGATCATGCACTGATCACGTGGCTGATCATGCACTGATCACGTGACTGATCATGCACTGATCACGTGGCTGATCATGCACTGATCACGTGGCTATCATGCACTGATCACGTGGCTGATCATGCACTGATCACGTGGCTATCATGCACTGATCACGTGACTGATCATGCACTGATCACGTGGCTGATCATGCACTGATCACGTGGCTGATCATGCACTGATCACGTGACTGATCATGCACTGATCACGTGGCTGATCATGCACTGATCACGTGGCTATCATGCACTGCTCACGTGGCTGATCATGCATGATCACGCAGCTACCATGTACTGGTCACATGACTGATCATGCACTGATCACGTGCTGATCATGCAGTGATCACGTGGCTATCATGCACTACTCACGTGGCTGATCATGCAATGATCATGTAGCTACCATGTACAGGTCACGTGAATGATCATACACCCATCAGTGACTGATCATGCACTGATCACGTGGCTATCATGCACTGATCACGAGACTGATCATGCACTGATCACGTCTATATCATGCACTGATCACATGACTGCCCATGCACTGATCACGTGGATGATCATACACTAATCATGTGACAGATCATGCACTGATCACGTGGCTGATCATGCACTGATACCGTGACTGAGCATGGACTGATCACATGACTATCATGTAGTGATCACGTGACTTAATGGCGCTGATCATGTGACTGATCATGCGCTGATCATGTTTGCTATCATACACTGATCATGTGCCTCTGGAGGCAATAAACAAAGAGCTGAGTAGGCACGAATCAAACAGTCAGCAGGCAATAATCATGGAACTCAGGTGTGAGGAATCATGCTGCTCAGCTGGCAATAATCAAGCAGCTGAGCAGGCAGGAATCGTGCAGCTCAGCTGGCAGTGCATCAAGCAGATGAGCAGACAGTAATCACGCAGCTCAGCAGGCCCAGATCACGTGACTGAGCATGCACTGTTCACGTGGCTGATCATACACTGATCACGTGATGATCATGCACTGATCACTTGGATATCATGCACTGATCACGTGGCTGATCATACACTGTTCACGTGTCTGACCATGCACTGATCACGTGGCTGATCATACACTGCTCACGTAACTGATCATGCACTGATCACGTGGCTATCATGCACTGATCACGTGGCTGAACATGCACTGTTCACGTGGCTGATCACACACCTGTCACGTGACATATCATGCACTGATCACGTGGCACTCATGCACTGATCACGTGGCTGATCATACTCTGCTCACGTGCTCATGCACACATCACGTGGCTATCATGCACTGCTCACGTGGCTGTCATGGAATGATCACGTGGCTACCATATACTGATCACGTGACTGATCATGCACAGATCACGTAAATGATCATGCACTGTTCACGTGACTGATCATGTACTGATCACGTGACTGATCATGCACTGATCACGTGGCTATCATGCTCTGCTCACGTGGCTGATCATGCAGCGATCACGTAGCAACCATGTACTGATCACGTGACTGATCATGCACTGATCACGTGATGATCATGCACTGATCACGTGGCTCATCATGCACTGATCACGTGGCTGATCACACATGTATCACGTGACTGATCATGCACTGATCACGTGGCTCTCATGCACTGATCACGTGGCTGTCATGCACTGATCACGTGGATATCATGCACTGATCACGTGGCTGATCACACACTGTCACATGACTGATCATGCACTGATCACGTGGCTATCATGCACTGATCACGTGGCTATCATGCACTGATCACGTGGCTGATCATGCAATGATCACGTAGCTACCATGCACTGATCACGTGACTGATCATGCACTGATCACGTGACTGATCATGCACTGATCATGTGGCTGATCATGCACTGATCACGTGGCTGATCATGCACTGATCACGTGACTGATCATGCACTGATCACGTGACTGATCATGCACTGATCACGTGGCTATCATGCACTGATCACGTGGCTGATCATGCACTGATCACGTGACTGATCATGCACTGATCACGTGGCTGATCATGCACTGATCACGTGACTGATCATGCACTGATCACGTGGCTGATCATGCACTGATCACGTGACTGATCATGCACTGATCACGTGGCTGATCATGCACTGATCACGTGGCTATCATGCACTGATCACGTGGCTGATCATGCATGATCACGTAGCTATCATGCACTGATCACGTGACTGATCATGCACTGATCACGTGGCTGATCATGCACTCACGTAACTGATCATGCACTGATCACGTGGCTATCATGCACTGATCACGTGGCTGATCATGCACTGATCACGTGGCTGATCACACACTGTCACGTGACTATCATGCACTGATCACGTGACTATCATGCACTGATCACGTGGCTGATCATGCACTGATCACGTGACTCATGCACACATCACGTGGCTATCATGCACTGATCACGTGGTCATGCAATGATCACGTGGCTACCATATACTGGTCACGTGACTGATCATGCACTGATCACGTAAATGATCATGCACTGATCACGTGACTGATCATGCACTGATCACGTGACTGATCATGCACTGATCACGTGGCTATCATGCACTGATCACGTGGCTGATCATGCACGATCACGCATGTAACCATGCACTGGTCACGTGACTGATCATGCACTGATCACGTGTTGATCATGCACTGATCACGTGGCTGATCATGCACTGATCACGTGGCTGATCACACATGATCACGTGACTGATCATGCACTGATCACGTGGCTATCATGCACTGATCACGTGGCTGATCATGCACTGATCACGTGGCTATCATGCACTGATCACGTGGCTGATCATACGTATCACGTGACTGATCATGCACTGATCACGTGGCTATCATGCACTGATCACGTGGCTATCATGCACTGATCACGTGGCTGATCATGCAATGATCACATGAGCTACCATGCACTGATCACGTGACTGATCATGCACTGATCACGTGACTGATCATGCACTGATCACGTGGCATCATGCACTGATCACGTGGCTGATCACACATGATCACGTGACTGATCATGCACTGATCGTGGCTATCATGCACTGATCACGTGGCTGATCATGCACTGATCACGTGGATATCATGCACTGATCACGTGACTGATCACACACGTATCACATGACTGATCATGCACTGATCACGTGCCTGATCATGCACTGATCACGTGACTGATCATGCACTGATCACGTGGCTGATCATGCAATGATCACGTAGCTACCATGTACTGATCACGTGACTGATCATGCACTGATCACGTAATTGATCATGCACTGATCACGTGGCTGATCATGCACTGATCACGTGGCTGATCATACACTGATCACGTGACTGATCATGCACTGATCACGTGACTGATCATGCACTGATCACGTGGCTATCATGCACTGATCACGTGGCTGATCATACACTGATCACGTGCCTGATCATGCACTGATCACGTGGCTGATCATGCACTGATCACGTGACTGATCATGCACTGATCACGTGGCTGATCATGCACTGATCACGTGGCTATCATGCACTGCTCACGTGGCTGATCATGCATGATCACGCAGCTACCATGTACTGGTCACATGACTGATCATGCACTGATCACGTGACTGATCATGCACTGATCACGTGGCTATCATGCACTACTCACGTGGCTGATCATGCAATGATCATGTAGCTACCATGTACAGGTCACGTGAATGATCATACACCCATCAGGTGACTGATCATGCACTGATCACGTGGCTATCATGCACTGATCACGTGACTGATCATGCACTGATCACGTCTATATCATGCACTGATCACATGACTGCCCATGCACTGATCACGTGGATGATCATACACTAATCATGTGACAGATCATGCACTGATCACGTGGCTGATCATGCACTGATACCGTGACTGAGCATGGACTGATCACATGACTATCATGTAGTGATCACGTGACTTAATGGCGCTGATCATGTGACTGATCATGCGCTGATCATGTTTGCTATCATACACTGATCATGTGCCTCTGGAGGCAATAAACAAAGAGCTGAGTAGGCACGAATCAAACAGTCAGCAGGCAATAATCATGGAACTCAGGTGTGAGAATCATGCTGCTCAGCTGGCAATAATCAAGCAGCTGAGCAGGCAGGAATTATGCAGCACAGCTGGCAATTGTCAAGCAGATGAGCAGACAGTAATCACGCAGCTCAGCAGGCCCAGATCACGTGACTGAGCATGCACTGTTCACGTGGCTGATCATACACTGATCACGTGATGATCATGCACTGATCACTGGATATCATGCACTGATCACGTGGCTGATCATACACTGTTCACGTGTCTGACCATGCACTGATCACGTGGCTGATCATACACTGCTCACGTAACTGATCATGCACTGATCACGTGGCTATCATGCACTGATCACGTGGCTGAACATGCACTGTTCACGTGGCTGATCACACACCTGTCACGTGACATATCATGCACTGATCACGTGGCACTCATGCACTGATCACGTGGCTGATCATACTCTGCTCACGTGCTCATGCACACATCACGTGGCTATCATGCACTGCTCACGTGGCTCGTCATGGAATGATCACGTAGCAACCATATACTGGTCACGTGACTGATCATGCACTGATCACGTAAATGATCATGCACTGTTCACGTGACTGATCATGTACTGATCACGTGACTGATCATGCACTGATCACGTGGCTATCATGCACTGCTCACGTGGCTGATCATGCAACGATCATGTAGCCATGTACTGGTCACGTGACTGATCATGCACTGATCACGTAATTGATCCTGCACTGATCACGTGGCTCATCATGCACTGATCACGTGGCTGATCACACATGTATCACGTGACTGATCATGCACTGATCACGTGGCTCTCATGCACTGATCATGGCTGTCATGCACTGATCACGTGGATATCATGCACTGATCACGTGGCTGATCACACACGTATCACATGACTGATCATGCACTGATCACGTGGCTATCATGCACTGATCACGTGGCTATCATGCACTGATCACGCTGGACATGCACTGATCACGTGACTGATCATGCGTCACGTGGCTGATCATGCACTGATCACGTGACTGATCATGCACTGATCACGTGGCTGATCATGCACTGATCACGTGGCTGATCATGCACTGATCACGTGGCTGATCATGCACTGATCACGTAGCTACCATGCACTGGTCACGTGACTGATCATGCACAAATGCGTGACTGATCATGCACTGATCACGTGGCTGATCATGCACTGATCACGTGACTGATCATGCACTGATCACGTGGCTGATCATGCACTGATCACGTGGCTATCATGCACTGATCACGTGGCTGATCATGCACTGATCATGCGCCTACCATGTACTGGTCACATGACTGATCATGCACTGATCACGTGACTGATCATGCACTGATCACGTGGCTATCATGCACTACTCACGTGGCTGATCATGCAATGATCATGTAGCTACCATGTACAGGTCACGTGAATGATCATACACCCATCAGGTGACTGATCATGCACTGATCACGTGGCTATCATGCACTGATCACGAGACTGATCATGCACTGATCACGTCTATATCATGCACTGATCACATGACTGCCCATGCACTGATCACGTGGATGATCATACACTAATCTTGTGACAGATCATGCACTGATCACGTGGCTGATCATGCACTGATATGACTGAGCATGGACTGATCACATGACTATCATGTAGTGATCACGTGACTTAATGGCGCTGATCATGTGACTGATCATGCGCTGATCATGTTTGCTATCATACACTGATCATGTGCCTCTGGAGGCAATAAACAAAGAGCTGAGTAGGCACGAATCAAACAGTCAGCAGGCAATAATCATGGAACTCAGGTGTGAGGAATCATGCTGCTCAGCTGGCAATAATCAAGCAGCTGAGCAGGCAGGAATCGTGCAGCTCAGCTGGCAATTGTCAAGCAGATGAGCAGACAGTAATCACGCAGCTCAGCAGGCCCAGATCACGTGACTGAGCATGCACTGTTCACGTGGCTGATCATACACTGATCACGTGTGATCATGCACTGATCACTTGGATATCATGCACTGATCACGTGGCTGATCATACACTGTTCACGTGTCTGACCATGCACTGATCACGTGGCTGATCATACACTGCTCACGTAACTGATCATGCACTGATCACGTGGCTATCATGCACTGATCACGTGGCTGAACATGCACTGTTCACGTGGCTGATCACACACCTGTCACGTGACATATCATGCACTGATCACGTGGCACTCATGCACTGATCACGTGGCTGATCATACTCTGCTCACGTAACTCATGCACATCACGTGGCTATCATGCACTGCTCACGTGGTCGTCATGGAATGATCACGTAGCTACCATATACTGGTCACGTGACTGATCATGCAAAGATCACGTAAATGATCATGCACTGTTCACGTGACTGATCATGTACTGATCACGTGACTGATCATGCACTGATCACGTGGCTATCATGCTCTGCTCACGTGGCTGATCATGCGATCACATAGCAACCATGTACTGGTCACGTGACTGATCATGCACTGATCACGTAATTGATCCTGCACTGATCACGTGGCTCATCATGCACTGATCACGTGGCTGATCACACATGTATCACGTGACTGATGCACTGATCCGTGGCTCTCATGCACTGATCACGTGGCTGTCATGCACTGATCACGTGGATATCATGCACTGATCACGTGGCTGATCACACTGCGTATCACATGACTGATCATGCACTGATCACGTGGCTATCATGCACTGATCACGTGGCTATCATGCACTGATCACGTGGCTGATCAGGCACTGATCACTGAGCTGCACCTGAGTCACGTGACTGATCATGCACTGATCACGTAATTGATCATGCACTGATCATGTGGCTGATCATGCACTGATCACGTGGCTGATCATGCACTGATCACGTGACTGATCATGCACTGATCACGTGACTGATCATGCACTGATCACGTGGCTATCATGCACTGATCACTTGTGGCTGACATACACTGATCACGTGCCTGATCATGCACTGATCACGTGGCTGATCATGCACTGATCACGTGACTGATCATGCACTGATCACGTGACTGATCATGCACTGATCACGTGACTGATCATGCACTGATCACGTGGCTGATCATGCACTGATCACGTGGCTATCATGCACTGATCACGTGGCTGATCATGCATGATCACGTAGCTATCATGCACTGGTCACGTGACTGATCATGCACTGATCACGTGGCTGATCATGCACTGATCACGTGACTGATCATGCACTGATCACGTGGCTATCATGCACTGATCACGTGGCTGATCATGCACTGATCACGTGGCTGATCACACACACTCCGCATCTGACATATCATGCACTGATCACGTGGCTCTCATGCACTGATCACGTGGCTGATCATGCACTGATCACGTGACTCATGCACATCACGTGGCTATCATGCACTGATCACGTGGCTGTCATGCAATGATCATGTAACCATATACTGTCACGTGACTGATCATGCACTGATCACGTAAATGATCATGCACTGATCACGTGACTGATCATGTACACTGATCACGTGACTGATCATGCGATCACGTGGCTATATCATGCACTGATCACGTGGCTGATCATGCACGATCACGTGGCAACCATGTACTGGTCACGTGACTGATCATGCACTGATCACGTAATTGATCATGCACTGATCACGTGGCTGATCATGCACTGATCACGTGGCTGATCACATGATCACGTGACTGATCATGCACTGATCACGTGGCTATCATGCACTGATCACGTGGCTGATCATGCACTGATCACGTGGATATCATGCACTGATCACGTGGCTGATCACACGTATCACGTGACTGATCATGCACTGATCACGTGGCTATCATGCACTGATCACGTGGCTGATCATGCACTGATCACGTGGCTGATCATGCACTGATCACGTGGCTATCATGCACTGATCACGTGACTGATCATGCACTGATCACGTAATTGATCATGCACTGATCACGTGGCTGATCATGCACTGATCACGTGGCTGATCATGCACTGATCACGTGACTGATCATGCACTGATCACTGACTGATCATGCACTGATCACGTGGCTATGGCATGATCACGTGGCTGATCATGCACTGATCACGTGGCTGATCATGCACTGATCACGTGGCTGATCATGCACTGATCACGTGACTGATCATGCACTGATCACGTGACTGATCATGCACTGATCACGTGGCTATCATGCACTGCTCACGTGGCTGATCATGCACTGATCACAGCTACCATGTACTGGTCACGTGACTGATCATGCACTGATCACGTGACTGATCATGCACTGATCACGTGGCTATCATGCACTGATCACGTGGCTGATCATGCACTGATCACGTAGCTACCATGTACTGGTCACGTGACTGATCATGCACTGATCAGGTGACTGATCATGCACTGATCACGTGGCTATCATGCACTGATCACGTGACTGATCATGCACTGATCACGTCTATATCATGCACTGATCACGTGACTGATCATGCACTGATCACGTGGCTGATCATACACTGATCACGTGACTGATCATGCACTGATCACGTGGCTGATCATGCACTGATCACGTGACTGATCATGCACTGATCACATGACTGATCATGCACTGATCACGT